>NC_142114.1:31590000-31615000 GCF_056152115.1 Neolamprologus brichardi | reverse complement strand
CACGGAGAGATGATGTCGTAGCTGTGCAGCTGACACCGCTGGGTCATCGGGTCAGCTGACGCTCAGGTGTAAGCGCCGCTCTGTGACCCACAGAACATCAAACATGGCAGCAGGACGAGCTCACGGCTCTGTTCCTTTAACAGTTTTCTGGAAGTTTCTCTGAGCGACCTTTGACCTCTGTTGACCTCCGTTCAGGTTCTGGGACCTGGCGTATCCGGAAAGGTCGTATATTGTGGCGGGCGGAGCCAACGACTCGCTGCACTGCCCGTCTGTCCTCTACAGCCGCAAGATCATCGAAGGGACCGAGGTCGTACAGGTATGCACGCGCACGCACACTCACGTGCACACATGCACACACACACGCACATTCACATGCACACACGCACACGCACTTCCTGCTTTCACCTTTGAACGCTGCCGTCTCTGCAGGAGATCCACAGCAAACAGAAGAGCGGCGTGGTGGAGGACTCGCCCCGCCGCGGCCCGGAGTCCCTCCCCTTAGGTCACCACGACATCATCACGGACATCGCCACCTTCCAGACCACGCAGGGCTTCATTGTCACCTCGTCCAGAGACGGCATCGTCAAAGTCTGGAAATGAGGGCCCCCGATGACATCACAGCACACGCACGCACGGAGGTGTGTTTATGGACACACGCTCCTGTTCCCCATGAACACGGTTACATCATCATCACGAGACGTGGTTCAAACAGGAAGTGAAATGCTCTGCTGTAGACTCTGAGCCCTGACGACTAGTTTGTGCTTTTCATGTCCGTCAGTGTCAGGTGACAGGAAGTGCAGGTGTGCAGCTGATCTCGCTCCTGCCAGATGAACACGCCATTTCTCACTCTGAAGTCTTGTTGCCTGGATACGAAGGAAACCTGATTTTCAGAACCACGATTGATAGCTGCGCTGATGATTTAGGGATATGTAAATCTGTTGAGTTGCATTATGGGACATGTAGTCTTGTTTTGATTCATCTTTAGTTCAGTTTTCCATGTGCAGGTGTAATTCAGCTTCTTTAAATCGGAGCGTCAGCGACGCCTCCAGCTGAGCTCCACGTTGTTCCTGCAGAGCCCACCAGGGGTCCCCATCCACAACTCGGGAACTGCTGTTGAGTGTGATGTTCTTCTTGCTTCATTTGAAAGTGTTTTATTAACAAAAGGACTGCGTACATCAGGAGCACAGATTAGTCACCTGAGGTAAACTTCCTGTCTCGTTGTGATGACTCACCTGAACGATGCTCAGAAGCATCGAACACTGTCAGAGCTCCACAAACCAGCAGAATCTGTGTGTGTGAAAATAAAACCATCATGTGTGAAACGAGCAAACTGAGTGAGACCTGAAAACTCTGTGTGCACGTGAACCTGTTTAGACGTCTTTGTGGGGCCCAAAGTGCCACATTGAAGGTGTTATTTAGACTCACAGTGTTTAGTGTCGGGGTCAGGGTCAATTACATGTCCCGACTAAGATATGAAGACGAGAATCTGTGTGTTGGTGCATTTAAATGTCTTCATTTTTTTACAGTTTTAAATAAAAAGTTTCTCTCTCACACAGACACACAGACGCAGACACACACAGACACACACACAGACACACACACACACAGACGCACACAAACACACACAGACACACACAGACACACACACAGACACACACACACACAGACGCACACAAACACACACAGACACACACAGACACACACAGACGCGCACACACACACACACACACACAGACGCACACAAACACACACAGACACACACAGACACACACAGACGCGCACACACACACACACACAGACACAGACACGCACACAGACGCACACACACACACAGACGCACACAGACGCACACAGACACACAAACACACACAGACGCACACAGACACACAGACGCACACAGACACACAAACACACACAGACGCACACAGACACACAAACACACACAGACGCACACACAGACACACACACAGACACACACAGACGCACACACAGACACACACACACACACAGACACACACACACAAACACACACAGACGCACACACACACACAGACGCACACACACACAGACGCACAGACACACACACACAAACACACACACACACACACACGGACGCACACACACAGACCACGTGATCAGAGAGCGTGGCTGTTTCCTGATTGGTCACAAAGAGGAAGTCAGACGGACACTTGAGATCATTTTATTTTCTTAAACCATCGTTGACGTGTGACAGCTGAGAGTTACAGGAAGTCATCACGGTCCCGTCTGTGGGAGCGATGACGTACACGCTTCACTTTGTGTTTAATCATCAGGTTCACGGAAAATTACACATCAACACGTTAACTTCACTCAAGTCTTAAGTTCTCACATCAGCCTCCACCTGATTTATAAAAAGTAGCACCTGACTGGAGGGAAAGGAGCGTGGGCGGGGTCTGTGAGGGAAACGGGATGTGCTCTGGAGGGAAAACTACGGAGGCCCTGAAAGGTCACAGTAACGTTTCCTGTGAGCTGGATTATGATACAGCACCGAGAACGAGCACCAACCTGCAATTTCTCCTGTGCCCAGCAGAGGCAGCAGCGAGTGAGTCGCCATAGAATCGCACGTTAAACCTTTCCAGCCTGTTTTAAAGCGTTACAGGGGGCGTGGCCTCTTTGACTGAGGCTAACTGTACAAACTGCAAGTCCCGAATTTGTATGTCTGACTTTTTTCTGTTTCCTAACGTGAACGAGGACAAACCAGTGCGAGGAGCAGCGACCGTCAGCTGTTACAGGTCACACCTGCTGGCACGGAGACTTTAGGCGATCGTTCCTGTGACCTTTCTGGGCCTCTTTAAATCGAACATGCGCGTAAACGAACAAAAAGCAGGCGACACATGACTGAAAGCGTTCGAGCTGTTTCCCTGATGGCGGCGGGGGAGGGCGGGCGGGTAAATGCTGTGACTAATTCATTGAGTGGCCTCGGCAGGTTTCCTTATGCGTGTTCAGCCGTGACGCTCTCGTCCTCCTCATCTGATCTTCGTCCCACACAGGCTCTGACACTCCTCCTGCGTCAGGAAGCGGTTCTTGTTGCCGCCGCAGCCGCCGTACCAGAAGCGAGCGCACTCCTTCTGTGCGGCGTCGAAGAACCACATCATCGTGTAGTTGTCGCAGCTGCCCTGGTCCTGAGGGAGGACACAGGAATCTGGAGGACAAGAGACGGATATTAGAAACATCTCAACATGCACACTCGTCCTTGTTAGAACAACCGGGAAGTAGCTCCTCCTCTTTCCTTCTCTCTCGCTGCCTTTTTTAACTTTATTGGCACAAACATCGTGTGTGAGCTCTCACAGCTGTGTGCTCGTCTGTCTTACCTTTAGAGACAAAGCTGGTAGGCGGAGTCTTCTCCACCACATTGGGATCTGCGAGAGACGACAGTAAAGTCAGAGAGGCGATAACTGTGCAGTCGAGCAGCGATGAGGGCTTCTCACAGGTCGGCGTGTTCTGTCACTGAGCAGGAAGTACTGGCATGTGAGAAGAAGAGCGTCGCTTTTACTGTGACCTTTGTCCCCCACGTACATACATGTGTATGCATGTCCGTGTGCAGACAGTCTGGGCGTGGACAGCAGTAACAGAGGGCGTGTTATCAGTGCGACCACAGAGGACTTTAGTAGGAAGCAACACGCAGAGGATGCTGTTAGCGGTCCGCTGATAGCAGAAGTTAGTGGGTCCACAGACGTGGAGCGGGCAGTTTGTGTGCAGTCTGGACTTACGCTGGTTCCCACATGTCTGGAAACATTCATATTCCGTTCTAAAGCGGTTGGCGTTGCCGCCGCAGCCGCCATACCAGAACCGAGAGCATGCACCGACGTTTGTGTCAAAGAACCAGGCTGTGGCGTATTTCTTACACTGGTTGCCGATATCAGCGGGCAGCTGACACCGGGCTGAAAGCAGGACACACACATTTACTACAAACAGGCAGCGGCTCCAGCACAGACCGACTGAACGCCTGCATTCCTTCTGATGACCAGCAGGGGGCGACTCAGGAGGAGGAAGCTTTGGGAGAAAGTCAAAGTCAGTGCCAATTTTTCCCCAACGTTTAAGAAACACCTTCAAACATAAAGATGGAGACGGAGCAGTCGGCTGCAACGCTGGGATTCAGATTCTGAAACCAGGGGTCCGTTCTTCGTACCTCGCTTACTACATCCAAGATCAAATCATCGCGCCAACTTTGAGCTCGCTATTCCGGTTCTCCGAACACACCTGTTGTTGACGATTAGTACAGCTGGATGAAGTAATGTGAGATCACTGGGTGGCTTAAAAGGGGCTACGCATCGATAGTAGAAACATTGATCGGCAACCCTTTGATTGGTCGGCGAAAATGTCGAAGGAGCGCGCTCAGTATTTTTCGGCAGCAGAGCAAGAACTCTTGATTGAGGGATTTCAGGAGTTTCAGAGTTTAATTAAAACGCAAGGGAACACTGCAAAGGCTGCAAAAGCAAGGAGAGAGGGCTGGCAGAAAGTTGCTGACAAATTAAACTCGTAAGTAATTTATTATATTATATTACATTATATCATATTATATTATATTATATCCTCTTTCTGAAAATTCTGAAAACTCTCCTTATCAATCTTGCACCTTCTGCAATGGGTTGCTCGCGTACAAACGGACAGGACATGGCTGCGACAGACTTCCCAAATCCACCTTCGCTTTTATAGCCGTGATCTCTCATCTTGATTACACGAAGTAATTTACTATTACTACTCTAAAATATGAATTACATCTGAAATAATCAAATACATGAAATAGAATGATTAATAGTACATTTCCCTTTTTTTAGGAAATGACCTGTATGTATCTGTATGAAATCAATAAAAGAATCAAATACTGCATTATCTTTAGTTACATTGATAATATTTATTTATGGAAAAACAGCGGAAAAATGTCGCTGTTGCTTTCGTATAAATGAAGCGGACATACCTGAGTGGCCGCGATCTAATCCTGTTTACATAAAGTAAGCCTGCTCCCAAGCAGGTTTACGCTTACGGATCTGTTGCTATGACAGCAAGTCCCGGATGAGCTTCGGAACGATCCAAGATCACGCGAAATCGTCAACAATCAAATCCAGCTAACTTACTTAGCGAGGTACAAAGAACGGACCCCAGAAGTTTATCCACCTGAGCCAGTTTTGCTGTTAGCAACCTTTACGCCATCATCAGCTCTGTCATCCATCATGGCTGACAAACGAGCACAACGAGCTCCTGTACATGATGATGCTCCGCCTCCTTGAGCTGCTTTTACCGCCTCTGAGAGAATGCAGGCTACGTCCGTCTTTTATGTACAGTCTGTGGCTGAGACCCGCTGCTCATGCAGTCGAACAAAGACACGAGGTTAAAGCATACACGACACGCGACATGCCCACCACATCTGTGCAGCTGCTGAAGGAGAGAACATCTGTACACACTTCAATGAAAAGAGGCAGATTTGCTGAAGTTAGTCTGAACCCTGCACACGACGACATTTACTGTGTCTGATGTTCTGTTTTTGCACAGTGAAGCGTGTCAGTACACCGTGCATGTGACAAATAAACAATCTTTTCCTGCTGAACCTCAGAGGTCAGAGGTCATGTACCCCTGCCATTATGTAAGACGTTGTCAGAGCAGTCCTTCACCTGCAGCAGTGTGAGTGCGGCGTGTGTGTGGTTACCTTTGACGTGCGTGTCAGAGACGACTTTCTGGCCGTTTCCTCTGATCAGAGTGTCGATGACGTCCAGCTGCTCGGTCTGAATCTGTCCTCCGGTCTGCTCCTGGAAGTCCTCCTCCACCTCCTCTCCAAACTCGTCCTCCACCTGTGCCACGCCCTGACTGAACACAGCGACCACATGTGTGGACACACTATCACCATGTGAGAGCCTTTCAGCTTCCTAAAGCACAACAACTCTTCTTGATTCTCCCAAAGTCAAACATCAACCAAGAGTTAGAAATTTCAGGAGCTGCAAACTTTCGTTTTAGCTGAGGCCCACGTGATGGCGATGCGAGTGTGTGATTTACCCCGTTATGAATATCTGTCCTCCCTCCTGGCCGCCCAGCTGGTCACATGCTCGCCTCAGAGAGGGAGGAGGATACGAGGCGACTCCCTCTGAAACAATCACGGGACAAAAACAGTGATGGTGAGATATGCGGTGAAACGGGAAACACCTGAAGGAAGTTAACCCCTTCCTTCAGGTGTTCCAGAACACTGATCTGATCTGACTGCTGCAGATGGGAAACATCTTACTGTTGAGGGCGGAGAGGAAGACCCTGATGAAGCGCTGGGCGTAGCCCTGCTCGTCGGCCTTCAGCCTGTCGAGTCTGATCAGGTGCTGCTGTATCGGCACGCTGGCCAGCGCCTCCACCTCCGTCCGGTCGTAACGATCACCCACCGCCACCACAAACAGCGCCACCCCCTCACACTTGGCCTTCTGGGAGATGTAGCGCAGCTTGGCCTGGTCTCTGTAGGCCGTCTTGGTGCCCACCACAGTCAGGATGGCCCTCTTGCTGCGCGGCTGGCCGGCCTTCAGCAGCACCTCCCTCAGGGTGTAGTCCAGCATCTGTCCCAGCGCCAAAGAGCCGCCCTGCTGCTGCATGTTCTGGATCATGTACGTCTTCATGTCTCCAGCGTTCTGGTAGGTCTGCAGGCCGAACTCCACCTTGGCGCTCTGTTGGACCAGAGCTACTCGGGCCTGGCGGCCGGCTCGGCGGGGCTGCGGACTCACGGCCAGCTGCTCCACCACAGAGCTCAGCAGCTGCCGGGCACCGGCGTATTCATCGGCCTGGATCTCCCTGGAGCTGTCCAGCACCATGACCAGGTCCACATCCGCCTGCTGAGGCAGCACTGGTTCCTGGATGAAGGCGCACTCCTCTGCACGCCTGCAGGGGTCTGCAGAGACAGAGGTGACATCAGAAAGCGTGATGCTGATGACAGGAAGCTACAAGCGACCCGTCGTGTTTGTGCACATCAGATCTTGGACTACTCGACAGGAACCAGGATGCTGTGGCACAGAAGCACTTAGAAAAGACGCCAGCATATTCTAATCATTGAACCTCATGGAAGGTCTAACAGTGTGCTCTGATATCAGCCAGCGCTGATGGGTTCAAAGGTCAACAGGAAACACTGTGCACAGATCCATCAGATCATTCATTATGCATTTATTATCACTGTGGACTGAAAACATGTTCTTTGGCAAAAAGACTGCAGTGGTCTCATTTTTCATGTACAAGGAGTCAGTACTAGTTTGGCAGCGTTCTGCTTGTCTCTACGCCGTTGACCATGAAAAGTCAGACGAAAGATCCGAGCAGAAAATGATGCTTACCGTAGCAGATGGCGCAGTTCCTGACCGTCCTGAGCCCAGTGGCCCGTTCTCCCAGCACCGTGAACACAAAGTTTCTCGAGTCGTCAACCTGATGGGAAACATTAAACAAAGCGCTGAGTACAAGGTTACAATGAAATCGACTCATTAGACATCGTTGTTCAGACACAGACGATTTTAAGCGATTAAATCTGAGCTTCCTTTGTTTGCAGAGAGATGCTCGCAGTGAAGCATCGGCTGTTTGTTCTGCAGAGCCGGATGTTGTCCTGATGTTTCCACGTGTGAAATGTGTTAGTTTGATCTTAATGAAAGGACAGCAGAGCGGTCCTGGAGGTGCACCATCATTGGCTCATGCTTTACTTTCTCCTGGAGAAAGTAGTTTTCTCCTGGGATCGCTCCCACGGAGGCCATGTTGTTCTGGGTTCTTCTGTGACCTCCTGGTTGAATCGTTGATGCACTCTTGGAGTCTTTCGGTTGTCCAGTTGCTCCTGAGAAGGTTCAGCATGTTCCAGGTTTTCTCCATGTGTGGATTATGGCTCTCCCCGTGGAGTCTCACAGCCTCAGAAATGTCTCTGTGACCTTACAGGCTGACTTTGTTTTCAGCTGCTTCTGCAGGTCTTGGTGTGATGTGATCTTCTAGCCTGCTTTACTTTGTCAGACAGCTTCTAACTAGGAACTAATTGTACTGATTCATACAGGTGCAAACTACAGTCAAGATGGCGCCGGTGCACATGGCTTGCCGTCCTCGGCTGTGTCTGTTTTGCTGCTTTCTACCCTCTCTACGCTCTTTTATGGACCTTGGCATTGTATTTTTGATCCTTTTAGTTGTATGCTCATCTAATGGCTGAGCACTGATTACATACGACAGGCCAACACTTTTAAATCTAAGACTCTCCCATTCCTCTCGGGCTGATCCTTGCTGGAATCTGGGCGACGCCACCGCGCCCCAACTGGACCCTCCGACCGGCTTCTTCCACCTACCTCTTCCTAACTAAGAAACGCTACAGGAAACGCGGTAGAAGGAGTGGCCATCGCGTTCGCCTCAGGGTCTACTTTACAGCCAGAGCCACAGGCTACCCACATGCCAGCCTGGACATTTGATCTTTTTCCCTCCTTCCAGGAGTGCTCTGATGCTAAGTTGCTCACCCACCGTTGGATCTGCTCGGCTGACCATGAAC
The DNA here is from genome assembly GCF_056152115.1 of Neolamprologus brichardi. Taxonomy (NCBI): domain Eukaryota; kingdom Metazoa; phylum Chordata; class Actinopteri; order Cichliformes; family Cichlidae; genus Neolamprologus; species Neolamprologus brichardi. The sequence goes on along the minus strand of NC_142114.1, from coordinate 31,606,497 downwards.
TCTACCTTGCCCTTCCTGTGGCATGTTTTCCTGCTCGGGTTTGGATAACATCGCTCCAACGTTTGCCGAAGCAACCTAAGTGTCCTACGACGCACCACCTGTGGCGATTTAGCCCCTAGGATACGGATGGCATTGCTTAATGTCAGGCCGCTGGTCAATAAGACTTTTCTCTTAAACGACTTCCTCTCCACTAATGGGGTTGATGCTTTATTCCTGACTGAAACCTGGATTCTTCCTGGTGAGTTCATCCCTTTTTCCGATCTTCTTCCATCGGACTGTGTCGCTTTTAGCTTACTGGTAGGAGTGGCGGCGTAGTCCTCCCTTCCCCCTGTTTTATATCCTCTCCCCATTCCTGAGTGCATTTCAACTTTCCACCAGTTTGAGCCTGGGTCACTTTTGTCTCTTAAGCGGCTAGTTGATCAAATGAATAACACCAATGCTGTGCTTGACATTCTTCCATCTCGAATAGCTAAGGACTGTCTTGATGTAATCGGACCTAGTATCCTATTTCTTATGACCCTTTCCTTGCTCTCAGGCTGTTCCTTCGGCCTTTAAGCGTGCTGTAGTCCACCCGATTCTTAGAAAAAGAAACTCTGACTGTTATGACCTTTCAAACTACAGACCGGTCTCTAAGCTCTCGTTCTTGTCCAACATCCTGGAGAGACTAGTCCTCCCAGCTCCAGGCGTACTTGGAAATTTCAATCTGCTTTTAAGCCATTGCATAGCACTGAAACGGTGTTGGTTAGAGTTCTTAATGATATTCCTGTAATCACTGATACTGGACGCTCTATGGTCCTAGTTTTACTGGACCTCTCTTTGGCTTTTGATATGGTGGACCATAACATCTTATTATTAAGACTAGTCTCACTGCGGGTGTTAGAGGCACTGCCCTCGACTGGTTTAGATCACACCTCGCTGACAGCTCCTTTTTGGTTAACTTAGGCACCTTCTCTTCCCCTGCACCGGTCTGGTAGGGGTGGCGACGTAGCCTCGGTTTTTAAAAATTCATATGCAGTTCGGCAGCTACCCTCACCTACCTACTCTAGTTTTGAAGTCCAGTTATTGGAGATGCATCCACGACCACACTCTGCGTGGTGGTTTACCGACCGCCTAAATATAGCAAATGTTTTATCACGGACTTTGCTGATCTCCTAGGCTCCGTTCTTTTTAAATATGGTTGTGTTCTCATTGTTGGCGATTTTAACATACACACTTGCTGTAAGGATGACCCATTTGCTAAAGACTTCCTTGCTTTAACGGACTCTTTTAACCTGGCTCAGTGGGTTAATGACCCAACCCATGTTAAAGGACATACTTTGGACTTGTTTTTTTCACATGGTCTGGACATTTGTTTTGTGGTCTTTATGTGTGCAGAGGCAGAACGTACCAAACGGGACCTCACTGTCATGTAACCTGTAAGCATTTCTGGGTGTACAGATGGGTGGGCCAGAAACACAGTGAGTAGATGTCTGTACAGAGCAGGAGCGTCTCAGCAACATGAGACATCATTGGTCAAGGCCACAAACGTGATTCCTGGGACTCCTCCTGCTCCACAGAAACTCTTCAAGTTTCCGTGGTAGCTGCAGGAGTCGCTGTGACATTAACAGATATTTTTATACTCGATGCGCTGACGTCATCATTTCTGGTGTTGGTGTCTCATACAGAAAGTGGATTTTCCCTCCAAGAGTTCAGAGCCTTCTGGGAATCTAAATGGTGGCAGAGTTGGTATAAACGAGGCTTTATTTAAGAAGTTTGTTTGAAGTAAAGGAGCAGCACATCAAGCACTATCGTCAGATGTCTCCTAAAGAGGAAACGCATCTTCATCTTCCTCGTGATGTGGTTCTTTCCAGAGACTTTGGTCTTCTGGCTCAGCTCCCTCTTCATGCCTACTGCTGACACCGCTCCACTTTCCTGTTGGATTTTGTAATCAGTTTTCCAGCTTCAGCAGGGATTGGGAAAACTGCTGCGATCCCTTTAGTCCTGTGCTAATGTGCAACTCGAAGGCAAAACAGTCTGAAGAGACGGACTCTATCCTGACGCAGTCAACATCTGGATGAAAAACATCTGCAGGTAGCTGCAGGTAAATGTCACCTACCTGCATCGCTTGTTCGATATCGGGAGTGTTCCTCAGAGAGATGACCGCTGGAACAATGTTGAGGGCCCGGTACTCCATCATGGCCGTTACAATGTCGTTAGCCTCCTCTGTAGGCCCGCTAGAAAAGAAGACGGCCACCTTCCTCATCATTATTCCTGCTCGGACTCGTTTGAAGATGTTCTGACCCACGAAGCGCATGGCGGCGCCCAGCTGCCGTTTGTTGGACGTCCTCTCCTGGGCGATGTTCCTCACGGCCTCTAGCAGCTGTGCCTTGCGCCGGTAGTCCTGGAAGCGGATCAGGTACTTGGTGTAGGTGTTGTATCCCACCACAGCGACACGTGCGCCGTGCGGGCAGTTACTCTCTGCGATACTGATGTCATTCAGCAGGGAGAGGAGGGCGGAGCGCTGCCTACCGAAGTCCCCCGGGGTCACGTCATCAGACATGTCGAGACCGAACACCAGCTCGGTGGGGTAGGCCGGGCACGCTGACCGATCTGACGGGCAAAGAGGAGCTTGTGTTAAACTTTCAGCAGCCGCCCGTTCATCGGTGACCAGGTTGGCGTCACGTTTATATCGGATTATACGAATCTGTTTACATAAAGGATGTTTTACAACAAACTGTAGAGCTAAACGAGTCGGGGTAAAGGTGAGCAGTCCCAGCAGCATCTATCAAAGGGAGGCTGTAAACGCCTCTCATGCTAACGTCCACACTGATGAGCCTCAGCTCTGTTTGCTCATGCAAAGCTGCTCTTATACCATCGGAGACTAAACAAGGACCGAGACAGTCAACACGTGGATGTTGGTGCTGCTGAAGGAACAATTCGTCTTATAATAATAATGCATACTTTATTGATCCCCGTGGGGAAATTCCTCTCTGCATTTAACCCATTCACTCTGTGAAGCAGTGACGCTTATTACCTTTGTGCCCGAAACCCAAGTTTGAATCACAGACTCTCACATATGATCTGTGTAATTCTTAGATACAACCTGGTGCTCCTGGTTTCTGCAGTGAAGCCGTAAAAATAAAAAACAGTTCATTAACCTGCTGGGACCTGGCGCCCACATATGGGGACGTCAGATGTTGGGTTGTTTAGACAAAAATACTCAGCTTTGCTTTCAAAGGAGCCGTTTTGTTGTTTCTCATTTTGCTCCTGTGCATCATTGCTCAACTGTGACTTTATAGTTTTCTATCAAACACCATAAAGTCACAATAGCAAAGGGAATTAAAAATGCATGCCATGAAAGAGTCTTAGGAGGTTAAATATACTTAATTATACTTAAATATACTTTCTAATGAAAGTGTTTCAGGTCGAGGTCACACAGGAAATCTGTGTTTGGCTGATTGTTTCTTTGTTGTAAAACTGCTGCTTTCTTCCCTACGTTTGAAAGGAGAAAGATTTTTGGGTTGAGCAGAAACTGAGCTAAGAGGTGGCTGTGGTGGATACTGGGCACCAGTACAGCTGCCCAGCAGGTTTCTAAGTAGTGCAACAAACCCAACACAAGCTGCAGCCTGACACCAAGCATGCCGCGTGTGATTGGACCTGCACCGCTCTTTGTGCAAAGTTTGTATAATTAAAAAAAATACATCTGCGAATGAGTCAAAGATGCTCAAAGACCACTGTAGTGGTGCAGAGAGAGACGTGTGTGTTTCCAGTACAGAGACCTGTCGGGTGCAGAGCTTATCAGGGGTGGAAATATTCACAGCTGACCCACACATCTGCACGGACCCACGCATCTGCACGGACCCACACATCTGCACGGACCCACACATCTGCACGGGACCCACACATCTGCACGGGACCCACACAGACCCACGCATCTGCACGGGACCCACGCATCTGCACGGGACCCACGCATCTGCACGGACCCACACATCTGCACGGGACCCACGCATCTGCACGGGACCCACGCATCTGCACGGACCCACGCATCTGCACGGACCCACACATCTGCACGGGACCCACGCATCTGCACGGGACCCACGCATCTGCACGGGACCCACACATCTGCACGGGACCCACACGGACCCACGCATCTGCACAGGACCCACACGGACCCACGCATCTGCACAGGACCCACACGGACCCACACATCTGCACGGGACCCACACGGACCCACACATCTGCACGGACCCACACATCTGCACGGGACCCACGCATCTGCACGGGACCCACACGGACCCACGCATCTGCACAGGACCCACACGGACCCACGCATCTGCACGGACCCCACGCATCCGCACGGAAACCACACATCCGCACGGACCCACACATCTGCACGGACCCACACATCTGCACGGACCCACACATCTGCACGGACCCACACATGCTTTAGATCCACAGACTCACCAAACACCAGAAGATTCGATGTTTCATCCAGATGGTCGGAAACTTCTTTTGTTTGTAGCTTTCATACATTCTTAGAATTATTTTAACCTCCTAAGACCAAAACTCTTTCATGGCAGCATTTTAAACTTCTCTTTGATATTTGGGCTGATTGGGATCCGATGACTGTAAAAACAAAGAATTACCAGATTTTTTTTTTTAACCTAATTTTTGTTTCTGAGACAAATAAGAGCCACATGTGAGGACATTGGTTTTAAATGTTGATAGAACAGTGGCAGTATAATGTCCTCGTAACTGGATATCAGGGCCTTGTTGAGAAAAATTAATTATTTTCGTCTAGACGTCCCAAAATGTGATGTCCACACATGTGGACGCAGGTCCGAGGAGGTTAAGAAAACCTTTTTCACCATCCGGACACTAACGACAGCAATAACTGAGGAAAAATCCTGAGGAGAAGAATCACAACAACAACACTGTGCTGAATCTGAGTGCAGCTGCGTCCATCTTTGATCCAGTCTGTGGACACGGCTGCTGAGCCGTACTCACCACGATACCTGACTGTTAGAGTGGAGACACGTACCAGCAGAGCAAACTGGAGGGAGAACAAACAGCATTTAGACACGTGCAGGTTTCATTTCCTGAGATGATGTGAGGATGTCAGGAAGTCTTACCACAGTTGTCCCTGATGTAGGTGATCAGCTGACAGTCCTGAGTCAAAAGGAAAGACCTGTGATTACATCCTGTACTAATGTTTCCTTAATGTGGCTGAGGTGGGTTTAAGGTGGACTTACAGTCATGGCTTTGCCTCCAGGAGAACCTCGGGGGCCCTGCGAACAGTGTGATATCTGACTAACATGACAGAAGAATGTTCCTCACATTTGATGACATCAAACAAACGAAGATCTTGACACATTTTGCCTCATTCACCCTTTCGTTTAAAGTCTTTTATCAAACATTTGCACTCCGATGGAAGCACCAGAGAGCAGCTTGGGGTTAGGATCTTGCACACGGATATTTGGCCTGCAGAGCGGAGCAGACGAGGACTGAACCACCAACGTTTGGTTAGTAGGTGACCTGAGCTACAGCCAAACGCTGCGTGAGCTCTGTAAAGGACAGAAATACCTCTGCGCCTGTTTAAACTAACCGTTAGAGTTAAGTTTGGGTAAAAAATACATTTTCCTTTATCGTTGTAAGAGAGGACGAAATCGATTTAGAGGAAAACTAAAGTTTTCTTATAAATGAATCCACATCCAGTGATCTTTCTGGCTCCAGGCGCTCAGTTTGTGCAGCGTGAAGTCGGCAGCTTTCTAAAGCTTTTCCACACTCACCCTGTGTCCCGGATATCCCGGTTCTCCGGGGACTCCCGACCCTCCCGGCAAACCAGCGTTACCCTACGTGACCGGATCAAGAACAAACGTCACTGACGGACTCAAAGACCGAGCTTGAGTCAGTCATCTGAGCAGTGGACTCTCACCCCCCGGCCGCGGTTCCCTTTGGGCCCTGGATATCCTTTCGGTCCCTGCAGCCCCTCCTCGCCCTGCAGAGAAAGAAACACGGCTCGTGAGGTAACGCATCTCTGACAAATCCAAACAAGCCCTCAAGTCAACTTCCTGACCACACTCATCCCAAGAATAAACAAGCGTTCTTATCTCCGGCCTCCAAAAGCTTCTGAACAAACACCAGCGAGTAAAACTGAAATTTATTTATTCAGGCGGCCTGTCTTTTATAAATCCTTGAAAAGGATCCAGTCGACTTTACCACAAAGCTGTGAGAGCTCAGTGATGCTCTGCTGTCAACCTTTTGTGTATGAATGTGTGAAAAGAAAGCTGCAGGCAGCACGGCGAGGTGTTTATGAGCCACCAGTGTCGGCAGGCTTGTATTCGTTTTACAGGAGCAGTAACAGGTTAAAGTCCTGGCTGCAACCATGCAGCACCAGCAGAGGCTCCAGCAGGCGGTCCGGCCCACAGACTCCCACCTCAACACGTCCAACAGCAGAAATAAAAGTTTATTTGACCGCAAACATTAAAGTTTCTTGGCTACTAACAGAGAAACAGTCGTAATTGGACCGTTGTGGAAACATCCTGAACAGTGTTTCTGTGCTACCGTCTGAGTATTTGAAGTTTCAGTGCAGCTTTGATACGTTTGCAGTGAAACCTCTGAACCCGCTGAGCTCACAGGTCCATTCTGATTGGTCCGCGCCACGAGCAGCACCTGCTGTTTGCGTCCGTTTGAATGATGTGAGAGAGCAAAAGGCCGACTTCACTGCGTCGCTCTCAGAGCGAGCAGCACAATCACACATCAGTTTTACACCTGCAGGTGTTTCTGCTCAGCTTAGACGTGAATCACAGATTATTTTGTGTTCGCAGCATCGAGCTCTGTGAGCTCCTGAACTCGGTGGACTTCTGTTAGCCTGAAAACGTTTCCGCAGCCCGCTCCGATGTTTGGATCCGAACTTGTTTCTGATCCGTTCCCAGCACGCCGCCTTCATTTCCTGTCTGTGTGTTTACTGCGATTTAATGCCAGGATGGATTCAACCTGATCTGCTGTGAACTCACCCGAAGACCGGGGTAACCAGGGAAACCGGGATCGCCCTGCAAGAGACGCCAAGAAATCCTCATAACTGTGAACATTGTTGTGAATGTGAAGCAGAGATCTAGCACGACGGTGTATTATGAAGGGTCACCTTTGCACCTCGGGGTCCCGCGGCTCCGTAACCATCCCGACCGTCCTGACCCTGAAACACAGACAGTCAGCGCCACTGACATCCAATCAAACTGTATCTGAACAGAGCAGGCTCGCGGCTCCTTACCGGCATTCCTCGGGGTCCGTCTGGTCCCGGTGCGCCCTTATCACCGGGATCTCCTGGTTGGCCCTTTAACAGCAACAACAGGTTGTCATGGTGAAGATAACCTCCCCCTTCACACCAACTGGATTAACCCCCCACTGGCTCTACACGTGTGGGTTCAGACTGATAACCAGGCCAGCTGGCATTAACCAATAACTGTGGTTAGAAGGCTAACCTGGAGGCTTCACAATTAAAGCTGATGACATTGTGGTGGCCACGCCCCCCCATGTACCCTGTATGGATGTACGTGCATGAACTTCCTGTCCCCTGTAATCTCTTCATCTGACCTCGTGGAGTATTCGTCAGCTAATCTCATGAATGTGATCTTATCTGATGTGAAGCGGGACGATTGTTTATCAGATGTTAAACGATGATGATGTCACACACCTTCTGTCCGTTACCACCGATCCGTCCAGGTAATCCCGGGTCTCCAGCGGGACCTGGTCCACCCTGGAGGAAAAACCAGCAGAGTCAGAGCCACACACAGTTCCCTTTTACCTGATTATCCCTGAATGCACCGCGGACAGTAGAAAACTGCCGTCGGTCACAGAGCCTCACATAAATCTCCGCTCGTTATCAACTTTAACGGCGCTTATCCAAACAGGTGAAGAGTAAACATGGACGCCGCCGAGCTGCCAAGTGATAAATCTGAGCTTCATTGGTCCCAAATCTCCGCTCGGCAGCTCCTCACTGACTTTTTATGAGATTTCCTCTTTGGACTTTCTAACAGCAGCTCAGGACTGAGCGTCTGGTAAAAGAGTTAAAGCTGAGACTGAGACGCTGCGTTTGAACGAGTCGAGCAGACGTTCCTCTGGGCCGAACTCGACCTGTCTGTCGGTGTTTTCGATGGCTGAACGACGCGGTGATCGAAGCAAACACAGCGACAGCTGCCTCCAGACTAAACTTGGATCAGTTCTGTTTAAAGTTTCCTCTGACGCTGAGCGGTCACAGACTCGTGGCGCTGTGGGGACAGGCCGCTTGTTCAAACGTCTGCGTCGGTGCCTCCGGCTGTGTCCGGCTGTGTCCGGCTGTACGGACGACGGCTTTGTTAAATAACAGACCGCACAGCTCAAAGTACCGAAAATTACATTCTTCATCTCAGCAGCAGCGTCTTTGCAGGACCTGGTTACACATAAAACGTGTTTCACTCTTTGTTATATTTGTTCTGTTCTGTTACATTATTGTGCATCTTCCTGGCATTTGCATTGTTCTCTCTTACTGACCACTCAGCTCATCAGAAATGAATGAATATATCGATGAGTAAGCAGGCGCTAAGCTGTAGACTCTTTTGGTTGGCGGATGTATACGCTGGAAGAAAATAGTTCCTATGTAAAGCTTTGGGACACTTATGTGTCACCAACGAGCATTTAACGAGAGGACTTTTTTAAGATGTGTCGTCTAAAGTGACGACATGACAGAAGCTTCAGGGAAGATCGGCCCAGACCGCAGAGGTCCAGATGTTGGCAGCTGCAGCAGCGACGTCACACTCGGGATTTATGAAACGCAGCGATGAAGGCGTCAAATGTGACGACCACAAAATGAGCCCACAGCGAAACGAGCCTTAACGAGGATGAAGAAACGAAAACCTCAGCGTCTCCAGAGACTCACAAACCAGGCCGTGGATTTGGAAATCGACCGTTTCTGTGTTGCAGCTCGTGATTCTGCAGCTTTCATAAGTGTGTTTGTGTAATGAAGGGCAGATCCAGGTTCAGGTCGTCATGATGAGCAGACTCCACGGTTCAGGGTCTTTGGGAGAAGCTGAACACACATCCACTGTTTAAGGTGCAAACTGCTGAAACGAGACGTTTCTACCACAAAGCCGTCATGAGGGAAATCTAAACTTCCAGATTGAACAACAGTCCCAGAGCCAGCTGATCCCACCAGGCTGATCTGCAACTTTACCAAATGTGATGCAAGAACATCAAACGTTTCATCGGCGTTTGCAGCAGCTCTGGGTGGCCTCCTCAGACTGAAGCTGCAGCAGCAGCGGGGAGCCGAGCTTCAGGAATGAGCACCTGAACCCTAACCATGAAACCATGAAACCATGAAACCATCCACCAATCAGTCTGCTCCTCTTCTCATTTCGCTGCTCCCGTGGTGACTCTGTGTTCACCTCACAGCTCGAGGAGATGGCTGCAGCCATAGCAAGACAATGAAAATCAACTTTTTCAATAAATGATCAGCTGACCTGAGGTCCAGGAAGGCCGGGGATTCCTCTCGGGCCAGGCTGACTTCTGACCCCTCCGGGACCCTGCAGAGACGAAGGTTAGCGTGTTAGCAGCAGCAGCATGCGCACATTAAGTGTGACTCTTCCTGCCCTGAAGGCTCACCTGTGGACCAGAACCACCTGGGCTGCCTTCAGGTCCCAGATCTCCAGGTGGTCCAGCTGCACCCTGCAGACAACACACACACTCTCGTTTTCATGTCTTAGTGAGGACATCTAGTGGACTGTAACCCTGACACAGAAACAACATTTTGAGCGTAAAAATGTCTTCAAGCCCGTGAGGACGTTTGGTCCCCACAGGTACAGTGGCACGCCAATTTTCTGTCCTCACAAAGATGCCTAAACCTGCACACACACACACACACACACACACACACACACGCATGCACACACACACACACACGTTTGCAGTGTCCTACCTGGTCACCCAGTCGTCCCCGTCTTCCGTTTTGTCCCTAAGGAGAAGTCCACATATCTGATCAATAATCTCACAGCTGTTACATCAGTGGTCTCCAGCCTTTTTTGCGCCACGGACCGGTTCATGCCTGACAAGATTTTTACTGACCGGCCTTTAAGGTGTCGCGGATAAATACAACAAAATCAAACTAGTACCGGTACCGAAATAAAGAAGATTTATTCATAACACACGTGAAAAGACCCAGGAAAACCGAGTAAACGATAAAAACGATAAAAACCCTGAAAACCAGACATTTCACACTCCAGTCTCACGACTCACGGACCGGTACCGGTCCGAGGCCCGGGGACCGCTGTGTTACAGCATCACTGATTTATACACGATCACATGACAGGCTGTGATGCAGGCATTCCTATTTCTGCCCCAGTGAATTATGGGATGCTTTCTGGAGCTGCTCAGCTGCAGATTTCACTCAGTCAAGCTGTTTCTGGGCGTGTGAGGATGGAGGGAGGAAGACTTTCCAGAGTTAAGCCTGACTAAGACTCCCATCCAGGCAGGTTAACGTTGGTCAAAAAACAGATAGTTGAAAACAGCGTTCATAACGAGCTGGCAGGAAGTTCATTCAGAAGGTTTAGTGAGTGAGAGACGACTTCCAGCTAACCTGAAGCTCGTCCAGCTGCCAGAAGCAGGCTAACTTTAGAGATCTGTGTGAACGCTGAGCTAATGCTAGTTAGTGTCTCGTGCTCGACTCGCTGCGCCATCCTGTGGTCAGCAGTAGTATTACATGAGAGTACAGCGCAGCATTGCTGCTCTAATAATCCTGGAATAACAAGATCTGCTCCTCGTGCTGAGAATGAAGAAGCTCACCGGGTTCCCGACGATTCCGGACTCTCCGAACCGGCCGTCCTGCCCGGGTGCTCCCTGTGGATTTGAACACATCACACTTCAGTGCAGGGATTTGAGACAGCGATGACACGAGCACGCTCTTTAGACAGACGTGCAGACGCAGCAGGAATCTGTTAAAGAAACCTCAGAGACACATTTCTGCTGCGTCTGCAGGACGACCAGCGTCTGCTCTGGGACGTGTCTCACCGGCAGGCCGGGGTTTCCTGGGTCTCCTTTGGCTCCGGGCGAGGTGTTATCGGCCCCCGGTTGTCCCTGTCAGAAAGATGAAGCCACAGATTAAACTCAGTCAGCTTCCAGCTGTGGCCCAGCTGCGCTTCATGCGAACACTTATTAAAAACTTTGTGTGATGGCAGATGGGCTGCGGTTAGTCTGAGTGTGTGGGTCGGTGGCAGCTCGCCTCGCGTCACATCTGAACTCTGCTGTTTGTTTGTGTGTTTCACAATCACGCCGATGACTTTGATGACTTTAATCTGCTCTTCATGCAAACATTTATTAAAAACTTTGTGAGACGGACATCCTGGCTGTCTGGGTTTCATCACAGTTTGCTATTAAAAAGCCCGACAGCTCAAAGCTTTGCTTCAATAAATACGGGACAGAAGAAGAGTGTGCCCCCCACGCCCACGCCCCTTCCCCCTGTGGGACACTTGTGCCCCTCCCTGGGATTAGGGCGCTTCTTGGTCCCAGGGTGCGTGGCTGGATGTTCTGATGTGGTCGTTGGCCTGCTCTCGTGGTGGTTTGGGGGGGGCTGCTGTCTCTGTGCATCCTTTTATTCTACCCCTGCCTGTCCGTGCTGTTGCACATATAATAACACAAACAAATGAATAAATAAACATGAACTAGAGGAGCTACATGTATCTGCTCTTGGAAAAGCAAAATGTGTTCGGCGTCGCCGTGCATCCACATCACAATTCAGAGTGCAGAAGCTGCCAGACAGGACACCAAAGAAGAAGAAACGTTGATGTAAGCAGGAGAGAAAACACGAAAAAGCCAAAAACAGTTCAGAGGAGGAGAGACGAGAGAAGACGAGGAAATGTTTGACACTCACCGGATCTCCTCTCAGTCCTTGCTGTCCTTTCACCCCCGTCTCCCCCCTAATTCCTGGGATACCCTGAGGACAACAGTTCAGCCCGTCAGTATAAGCAAAGGTCAGAGGTCAGCAACCACCAGCATCATTCCTCAACTTTAAAAAAAATCCCACTGTTTCGGATCATTACAGCCTCAGGACCCTACAACATGTTCCATCTAAGCCTGAAGCCCAACACTGTCGTCCCCTCTGTAGCCGCTGTATCAGAGAGACTCAGAGTTTTCTCCAAGCATCCCGGTGTACTTCAGACCCAGCAACACACTCAGACACAAACTGGTTCACCCGAAAAACAAAACTCCAAAACACAGACTTAACAACGTGGTGTTTGCTGTACAGCAGCGAGGAATGCCCAGACCTCTACATTGGAGAGACCAAACAGCCACTTCACAAGCGCATGGCACAACACAGAAGAGCCACCTCCACAGGACAAGACTCAGCATCCATCTGCATCTAAAGGTCAAAGGTCACTCTTTCGAGGATGCCAATGTTCACATTTTGGACAGAGAGGACAGATGGTTTGAAAGAGGAGTGAAAGAAGCCATCTATGTCCACTGTGAGCGACCATCTTTGAACAGAGGCGGTGGTTTACGACACCAACTCTCTGCCATCTATAATCCAGTTTTGAGATCCCTCCCCAGACGCCTTAACGCCCACTCACATCCTGGGCCATCTGACCTCAGGAAATCACATGATAAGGTGGGGCCAGGTTTCACAATGAGCTCACCTGAAACTCTGGCTGATTGGGACCCACACCCAGTTCCACACCTTGGCTCAGGCGATTAGAGGATCATCAGGGGGTCCTTTTGTCCCTCTGTGGGGGAAACTCCCACTAGGTTTATATCTGGGACTCTCCACCATTTGACCTTAGAACTGAAGAAGCTTCTCGGATGAAGGTGAAACGTCTTCAAGTAACTTAAAGAAGTCCAGACGCTTTTCTTTGCAAGCTCCTTTGACTACGATGACCTGGATGACTGAGAACCTCACAGACAGATCATCACAGCCTCATTTCTAAAGACACCGAGACGGCTTTACCAAAACACGCTAATGACATGATACAGGCGGTTGTAGCTCAGCAACCTTTGACCCCTTTGATTGTCACACTCTTACTAACTGATCTGGCTGCTCTCAGGAACCTCTCATCTTAAACCGACAGATGTTTCAGAACTGATGCTAACATCTGTATGTGCTCGTGTTAAGGCATCCCTCAGGGCTCAGTCTGGGTCTGTTAGCATCACATGTGTTAGCCGCGGGCTAACTGCTCTCCTGAGGGTCTCGTGTTCGGTTCTGACAGTTTCTTTAAGGAGGTCGGTCGTTACGCGAACAAACATTTGAAGTGTGCAGTATTTGAATTCAAACCTCTACTGTTAATAAAATACCTTTTAGTTCACACTTTTTCTCCCACCTTTATCCCTGTGAGTCACTTTTAAATGTGTTTGTCCAAACAACCTCCAACGGTGCAAACCAAACCGCTGCCTCATCCTTGGTTCCAGTGAAATTCAGAATTCATTTGAAAATTGTTGTATAAAGTATTGATGTTAAAATAACATTATATAGTTTTGTTTTCTTTTACCGGGTTGCCGGGGTGTCCTCTCTCTCCTCGGGCTCCATCCCCTCCCGTCACTCCCTGCCGACACAGAAACACAGGAATGCCATTAAGCATGGAAACCCCCCCAATCAGCTCCCTTCCTGAGACGCCCGCTCGTTTCCTCCATGACGAGGACAGAAACTCGTCGCCGTCTCTCCATCAGTGAGTCAAATCTGAACCTTTGGATCATTGTCGCCGACTCTTCAGGCTGTTTACTAATAATCTTTATGGTGGCTGTAATATGATCAACATTTGATGCATGATGAAAATGAAAGTTGACCGTCGAGGCAGGAAAAGCAGCTGACATGCTGGGTGTTGCAGGGCCGTTTCAGAGAGCTTTGACGTCTGTGTGAGAGCTCGCCGACTTCATCTGCGCTGCAGCGTTATCAGGATGTTTGCAGCTGCCGGGGAACAAAGGAAGACTTTGGAAAAAGATCTGCCTCAGAAGTAAATGATGTTTGTGATGGCAGCCGAGCGGAGCGTGAAACTACACTGACTCAGTGCTGACATATAAGAGCAGTCATCAGCTGTGGATGCACTGCAGCTGGTAGTCCTGAGCTCAGGAACCAGATCTCCCAGTGCTGCCGGTTCTGGCTGGCGAACCTGGACCACCAACACCAGCTGCAGCCCAACAGCTAAGCATTTCACTGCATATCGGACTGTGCATGACCGTGCATGACTGTGCATGACTGTGTATGACTGTGCATGTGACAAATAAAATTTGAATTTGAGCTGGACACCAGAGTCTCTGCAGAGGCAGCCGTTAGCAGAAATGGACCTTTCAAATTAAAAGCGGGGGTCTTATCTTGCTGAGTGGATGAAAGACTAAAGGAGACGTAATGGTGTTGATGACACACAAACGATGGTGCGATTTTGCTCATATGAACCTTTTACTTTGGGTTAACAGAGGACGCTGAGCCTCCAGCAGCTATGACACAACATAATAATTTATCAAATGTTTATTAAATATTTCAGTGATGCTAGAATAATTATTCAGTATGTTTAGTTACCAGTTTATTGGGAAAAGAAACAAAGAAAGCAGAAATGTGGAGATTCAGTCGTTGGTGTGACTCAGGTTTCCCGTTATCTGTCAGGCCGGCTGACATCATCCTTCCTGTTTATGCATCGTGATCTCTCACGCTACAGATCGCAGAGATACCTGACGATGAAGGCGATCAGGAGGAAGCTGTGTTCTCTGTACCTGTTCTCCGTCCACTCCGCTCAGCCCGTCCTCTCCGTCTTCGCCCTGCAGCGGTGGAAGAAAAGTCTTCTGTGAGACTTTATCAGGACGTGAGTGTTTGTGCTTCCTCCTACATTCCTGAGTAACTCACCCTTTCTCCTCGCAGCCCTCTGAAGCCCTGCAAACACACAAACGCACACACATCAGCAACATTGGCTTCTGGCAGATCTGCTCCAGGACATTTTGGCGGCACGCCTCTACCTTCTGTCCTCTGATTCCCGAGCATCCCTGGAGTCCCTGAGGTCCGCTCGGTCCAGGTAAACCCCTCCCGCCCTGCAACACACAGACAGAGTGAGCAGCGACGCAGCGAAAGACGCAGATGATGGTTTAGGATTCACGTTTGAGCAGGTGGCAGACAGAGTGACGCTATTGGTCCGTTTTGACTCACAGAGACGACTTTCACAGATGTTTATCTCTTTATTTAAACGTCTTTTTTGTCCTCAACAACACTTCAAAGTGACGTAAAACTGTGGAGAAAGACTCATGATGGAGACGCTGACACAACAAATATATTTTCCAGCAGCATATCTTCTGAGAGCAACCAGAGACGCTGTTGGTTTGAAGATGATGAGGCATGTGTGCAGATGATGTGTATGAAGCGAATGAAGAAGCACTTACAGCGAGGCCCTCCTCTCCGGGGAAGCCGGGGTGACCCTTCTGCCCAACCGCGCCCTGTTTTTAAAAACACAGGTGACGGTTCAGAAAAAAGGAGAAGAGAAACCTTCAAAGGCCAGACAGACAGACAGCTTCCTGCCTCCATGCCTCCTAATGTTCGCCTGCTGCTTCACTAAGTCTGAGTAAGGTTTGAAAAACCCCCAGGAAGCATCCAGTTCTGCCCCCTTTCCTGTTTTTCCTTCTTCTTTTTCCTCTTTCAAATATTTTCTCTTCTATATACTAATCCGACATTCCTCTGCCCCCCCTCCCTGTGTAACAGTATATCTTTAACACTGCTCCTGCTTCACTTTGAAATATAAACCCGGCCACTTTCTAACTATGAAAGCGTCTGTTTGCTCTCAGAGCAGTCCGGCCTCTTTAATGCTTCTGGCACAGTCTCTGTTATTCTGTTTGGACTTAAAAGGCGTGAATATTTCAGTTCACCTTTGACCCCGGGGGGCCCCGAGAGCCACGGATGCCTTCATGTCCTGAACATTTGCACATGACGCCGCAGCACTCCCTGTTTGACACGGTGTCCTGCAGAGAGAAAGAGACACACGCTTTTTAAAGATTAAGTTAAAGAAACAGGAAATCGGAGGTTTATCTGTCCATGAAGCCAGATAACACACACACAGTAAAGATGGACCTCATCTGCATAGCAGTGTAAATGTCTAAGGGAAGCATGTATAATGTAAACAGAATTGGTCCTAGCACTGAACCCTGTGGAACTCCATAATTAACCTCAGTGTGTGAAGAGGACTCTCCATTTACATGCACAAACTGGAGTCTATTAGATAGATATGATACAAACCACTGCAGCACAGTACCTGTAATACCTACAGCATGTTCTAATCGCTCTAATAGGATATTATGGTCGACAGTAGTGGTGCAGCGGATCACGGTTGATCCGTAATCCGAACCGATCCCACTCCACGGTTCGGCACGCACGTGATCCGAAGATTTGAAAAAGAAGAAAAAAAGTATGTGTATGGTGGCGTGGTGGGTCTGTCAAGCGATAGCTATGGCCAGCGCTAGCGGTCCAAGAGGAGGAGCAGATGAGTATTTAAGCAGCCCTTTGCTGCCCAGCCCGACCGGGCTAAAGCT
>NC_142114.1:31182500-31317500 GCF_056152115.1 Neolamprologus brichardi | reverse complement strand
CCGCGCAGCAGAGTCTCAGCTCCACAAACACGATCAGCACAAATCAGCTTTTCACGCTTCAGCACCTGAACAGTGATGAGTCGGTGGTCAGGTGATCGAGCGTCAGCGAGTTTTGATTCTTTTACGGATCATTAATGAACAGGAAGTGCCGAGAGTCACTCGAGCGTCCAGAGTTCACCGAGACACAGCAGAGAGAACAAGCCGACCTGCTGGGATCCACTTTAATAAATCACGTCTGTTTCCACTGCTGTGCTGACGACTGGATCTGATGCCTCTGCCCCTCCAGCCTTTGTTGACTGTCTGTGTGTTAAAGCCTGGCTGTGGCTTAATGTTCTCACCCAAAATGAAGATAAAACAGAAAAGACCATTTTTGAGGCGACAGCTCTCTGGGCCGTCCCTCTCACACTGTTAGAATCATTGGAGCATTTTTGGACAGCTCCCTCAAATTAGAGAAGCACTCGTTTCTATCAGCTACACCAAAGCAAAGCGCTACGTCCCCCTGAAAGACTTCTCCCTGCTCTCAGCACCTCCCACACGCTCTCCTTCAGCAGTCGCTTCAAAATGCTGCTGTGCACCTCTGAACCGGCATTAGGAGGTACGATCACATCACTCCAGTCGCAGCTAGCTACACCGGCTCCCCGTTAAATACAGGATTAAACTCTCTTGCACACTTTGAAATAACCTGGCGCCCAGCTACCTAATAGAGGTGGGAATCACCATACATCCCACGATACGATATTATCACAATACTTAACGCACGATACAATATTATTGTAATTTTTAAAAATATTTTGCGATATTCAGATTCTGTACATAAAGGTAAACTTTATCAATATTCATTTTCTCTAATATCAAAGTCTCACACTCAGTCTTTCTCTCATTTCAGTTTGATTGTTGACAAACTGAACGGTTTGTATTACAGTCTAGTCCAACTTAACTGAATCAACCATCTGGTACAATTATAGCTATTCTGAACTATGCAGTTTATGAAAACTATGCAGCCCCTTCAGCAACTGAAGAATTTGAAAGTAAATTAAAACAAAATATAATTTTACATTAAATAAAAAAGTTTTAAACTTAATTAAAATAAAACATGTCTTAAATTAAAATAAGTAAACTGTCATGTTTATTAAACACATTTGGACAGTGAAGGAATGTCAGGATTCAGAAAAAGGATCAACATGCTCTGAAGTCAGAGCACAAAAACCTTTTTGTAACAAAATATCGATTTCTGCTGTCCCTGTATCCATACATTATTAGAAACAAAATATCACCATGCTACACAGTATCCATTTTTTCCCCCACCCCACTACCTAACTGATCTCCTCCACTCGTACAACCCCAGGAGAGCACTAAGATCGAACTGATGAACGATGGTCTTTAAGATGTGCTATAGCAATAAACTTTCATGTGATCGCGCTTCTGACGGCGACACAGACGGTGAACAAAAAGTTTACAATACAAAGAAAAAATGTAGTTTTTGGTGGTTTTGTTTTTTTGTGTAGTAAGACCACAAAAGTTCAGACGTCCTGATTTCATAAAGAAGAGAAATCGGACCCGAGCCGCCTCTCAGAGCGAGGGACGACATTTCTGCTGCAGATCACAGGAAACATCCAGACTCTGTCACTGCAGCTAACAGCCTGTTAATGGCAGCAGCCGCGGCCTATCAGAGGCCGGTTTGTGAACTCCAGCAGAGGCTAAAGGAGATCGAGGATCCAGAGGATGCTGCTGTTCAACCTTCACCTGTTAAAAACGTTTGTTAACAGAAAAACTTGATGTGAACACGTGTAGCTCAAACCCAGGCTCAGGCGGGTGTTAAGACACTGCAGGTCCAACACTCACGCAGCTCAGTCTCCAACAGACGGACGTCAGCAAAACAAACCAAAAACATGCAAAATAACTCCGCTCCCAAATAAGCTACCCGTCTGCCAACATCCATCCAATCATCTGCCTCCAGCATCATCAGCACGTTAGCGGGCATGCTTCAGTGTCAGAGCGTGGAAACACGCCGGAGGAAAGCCGTGCCGTATTTGCCTGTTCGGGGAACCACGTCGTCTTCATCTCCCAGGTGGAACCCCTCCTCCTCCTCCTCTTCTGGGGGGTGCACCACCACCGTGGGGAGCCCCACGGGAGCAGAGGAGCGGCGTGGAGAGCCACCGGGGACGGGAAGGGCGAGTCCGTGAGGCTGGCTGGGTTCGGAGAGGTGACGGCCGTAACCATACAGAGAGAGGTCGGTCTGCGACGAGGAGGCGGAGCCGGGGAGGAGGTGCCCGAACGGGCCTGGGGTCCTCGCAGAGGGGGGTAGGGTGGAGAGGTCGAAGGAGCCCATGGAGCAACGACGGAGGAGAGAGAGACGAGAGGAGGACAGACCCTCCCCTGAGGAGGAAGAGGAGGAGAAAGATCGTGATGATGAAGAACGATGCTGCAGGAAACACCAAGCCAGCGTGCACGGATCAGTGAGTTAGTGACGGCACGCCAACATCAGCTTTCTAAAGTAAACCTTCCTCCACCAATCACGAGCTCCGACTCCACACATATATATATATATTCATACAGCACCAAACCACAACAGCAGTCAGCTCAGTCCTTAACGAGCCGCAGCAGCTTCATGCAGAGCGTCCGTGCCGGTTCTCGGCTGTGCTCGAGCGGGGGGCAGCCAGACGACTTCTGGGTTCTTGAAGAAGTTTCGCCTCCATCTGAGGTCTCAGGTGTCGCACCTGTACAGGGGTGGTCACTTTGAGGGCGGTAGGACATTTGTGCGTCGCTGCCTCCCCCTCCCATCGTGTCAGTTGCATCTTCAAGGACACAGAAGTCGTCCGGCTGCCTCCGGACCCGAGGGACAGTCACCGAACTAGGATGAACCTCTTTCAGCCTGTTTGAAAAGCAAACGCTTTACTGCATCACTTTCTGTCTTTTAGTTACAGTCTTTGTTCAGGTAAAGGCACCAGGAGCGCCACCCTCGCTCTAACTACCGTCTGCAGTGAACACAAATTACTGAATGTTTACTCCATCACAGGCAGGAAGAGCTGCTGTAACTGGGCACCACCCACTCAGCCCACTGTGGTGGAGAGCAGAGGTCCTGCTGGTGCAGAGAGCAGTCACCCCAAACTGAGCCGGGGGCGCCGTGTTGGAGGCGACGACCTCGTGAAGTACAGCTGTAATCAAAGTCTGACCCTGAGCTCTGCTCTGTGACGTCTTCAGCTTTATAAACTGTAGAAAAGCTCCTGAGCGAACGAGCGCGAGCAAACGGTAAAAGCTGCAGCTGATGGTCACGCAGAAGCAGGTCACACGCACGCCAGACGGCTCAGCGCCTGCAGACGGCGTTCAGCCCGAGCAGCATTAAAACATTCCTCTCTCACAAACAGGATCCAGGAGTGCGGATATTAAAACGCCGACTCCTCATGCTGTTAGCTGGTTATTAGCTCAGCGAGTCGGCGGGTCCAGCCAGGTCAGGGAGTCCTGGCCAATAATAAACAGGCTGAGGTCACAGGGGGTCACAGCAGCTCAGGGACGGGCGGGGGAGAAACCGGAGCCATAACACTCATCACAATCACTCAAAAACCACGGCAACGGGACCGTGCAGCAATATGAGACCCGTCGTCTTGTCACCCCTTTACCTCGACCAATCAGGACGGACAGACTCTGCATTCTGCCCGACAACAGAAACAAAAAACTCTTAGTAAAGAAATCGTAAACCTACCGCCACGCTGGTTTGCAGCGTGTAGCCAACCCGCTGAGGTCATTTATTCCCCTCCCTTGGTTTTTAACTAAACCCTGCAGAGGCCGAGCAGTGCCAGAGGTCAGCAGGGGTCAACCTGAACTGGCCTCCTGCAGCTCGTCTCCTGACCTGCAGACGCGAGGATGACAAGAGCGCTGCCGTCTCACCGTTGCGTTCCAGTAAATTTGGCTCCGAGTATTTCTTGCCTATGTCGGCAAAGGATCGGACCAGCGGGATGCGGTTGCTCAGCTTCTTCTCATTCTGATGGTGGTGGCGCCTCAGCATGGCCTCCCTCACCTTCTCCTGCGCGCCATCCTCCAGCTGACCGGACGCCAGCATGCTGTCAATCACCATGTCTGCGAGGAAGGAGGACAAGAGGTCAGCTGACGGACACAAACGCACTGCAGGTTTATGTTGTGTCTTCTCTCTGAAACAAGACGTCAGAACTCGCCCTAAATACCAACTCTCTAGCGATTGGCTGATGCCTGGAAGCCTGCGCTTTCATCATGGCGTTCTTCTTCTCCAGCGGCTGATCCAAACTAGATTCAAAGCTCAAATGTGGTTTTAGCACGCTTCGAACTCTAGATTTAAACACGGAGGTCGTTTTTGGAGCAGCGTATCGAGTGATGGGACAAGTTCCCGATGGCGCTCTGACCTGCGATCTCCTCGATGGAGCTGGCTCTCATGTCGAGCAGCACGGTGCCGTTCAGGATGCAGGAGCGCAGCTCGAACAGGCTGTGCAGCGACAGCGTCGCCACGTAGGGTTTGCTCCAGCGCTCGCCGCCGTCCTCAACGTCCTCCTCAAACTTCAGCCACCTGAGCGAACACACACACAGCCGAGTGTTGACATTTGAAGAACGCCAGGCGTCTGATTCGTGCTAATGCTATAATGCTAACTAATGTGGGCTGATCCACTCTGCTCTGCTGAGTAAACACGTTAATCTGCAGGTTTCCAAACCACACGACTCGGCCCGCCTTCATCGGCTTCCTCTCAAATCCAGCGAGGCTCGTCGTCCTCGCCCTCACAGCGCTCTGCAGAGTCGGGATCAGAGAGGAAACCTCGTTAACCTGAACAAACAAGGCCTCGCCCGTGCACAGCAGGAGGATTACTCCTCACAGCTCTGCAGCGTTGTTGGAAAACGCCGCAGATTAACGTCTGAACGCAGAGCAGAGAAAGCGAAAGCGCGCCCTGCCTGGCCGTCTCCTTCCACTCCTGCATGTCTCCGTCTTTGAAGGCGAGCTCGTCCAGCTCGGTGAACAGGTCGTGGGGGATGTGCTCCTCGTCGTCGTCCTCGGTGCCAAGGATGAACTGGACCCTCTGAGACGGCGTGTCTGCGGGGACACAAACGCTTCAGCACGCCGCCGTCGTACAGCTGGCCCGTGTTTGTTTATCCTCGTTCAAACCTGACCGTATGACGGCGACTCTCGCCCGTCCTCCCGATCCGAGCGCTCTCTTCGCTTCCTGTGATGTCGATGTCCGCGGTGACGGTGTCTTCTCCGGCTCTGGCGGCCCAGCGGAACGTGCACGCCAACGTACACCGCCCTGTGACCTGACGGAGGAAAGCAGAGGGGTCACATGAGTTTGTTCTACACCTCCAGTGATGACAGAGAACGCTGGAAACAAACACGTGAAGGCGCTGCGAACACGGGAGGCGTGCTGCACGCTCCGACGCTCCGTTTCTCCGTTACCTCAGTAACGTTCATCGGATTTTCTCTGGCTGTGTGTCGACCTCTCACTCAGTTGTTTGTTTAAAACAGGACTGTAATAAACTAGTAATAACATGGAAACAACCTACAGCGTCTAACGAGATGTGAACTGAAGCTGCGTTTGAGTTAAAGATGCTTTTTGTAATTATCGTGACGCCACTATTCGTGTTTTCGGCCTTCCAGAGGTTTCCGGGAAGCTCGGGACTCAAACTGCACTGTCTCTGTCTCTCTTCCACAGCATGTCTTTATCCTGTCTTCCTTCTCTCACCAACCAATCACAGCAGATGGCCCCGCCCCTCCCTGAGCCTGGTTCTGCTGGAGGTTTCTTCCTGTTAAAAGGGAGTTTTTCCTTCCCACTGTCGCCAAAGTGCTGCTCATAGGGCGTCATATGATTGTTGGGTTTTTCTCTGTATCTATGAAGCGCCTTGAGGCGACTTTTGTTGTGATTTGGCGCTATATAAATAAAGTTGAATTGAATTGAATTGTTGGAAATCGTTTGATTTGATGCTGTTTTTGGCAAATTGTGCACAAAAATAATAATTTTTGTTTTTTCCTGCAGTTTATAAAAATTGTTACATCTCAAAAATGAAACTAAGAAACTCAAAATCCATTTCCTGTTTGAAACTATTTAATGCAACTTTTTGCATTTACAGTTTTGAGGGATTCACGTCTGAAATATGTGTAAAAAAACAATGTTTCTGTAGTTAATTGCACCATTTTGCAGTTCACGTAGCTTCTGTGGACTTCATGCACACATGTGATTAAACTCTGTTGCACTGACGGCACTACGGCAGGTACAAACATACAGAGAAGCTCTGGTGGGCTTCAAAGGGTTAATGACTCAGCTGAACATGACAGGAGCTGCAGCGCATGCAGCACACGGGGGTTCGTGCGTGCTCTAGTTCCTCTTTCTGAACACGCCACCTCACGATAAGAGCTGAGGTCACGTGAGTCCGCCCCTCCATGTTTGGTGTGTACACGTCACGATATTTCATTTCCACTTTCTCTTCAGAAATGACATCGACACACTCAGACTGTGTGTGTGTGTGTGTGTGTGTGTGTGTGTGTGTGTGTGTGTGTGTAATGCGGGCTGAGTCATTTTGTTACTGTGTGTTTGACTGTAAACACACACAGAGGCGTCTTTGTGTGTGTGGTGTATAAACTCACTCTCCAGTTCCTCCTTCTCAAAGTTGGTGTACAGGGTGGAGCTGGTCTTGCCCTGGTCCAGCACGGCCTCCTCATCGTTGCCCTGCAGAACACACACAGACCCACAGGTGACCTGAGAGTGGGTTTAAACGACTGTTTATCAAACTCTGTGTAAACACGGTCGCGTCTGCCTCAAAACAACGGCGAGGCTTCGGAGACAGACCCGTGAGTGACGCGAGGACGGCTGCTGAGGTCACGGCGTGTTAGTTAGTACCGGGAGGGCGGCAGAGTCATCACAGTCACAGCGTCTGCAGCTTTGAACGCCGACCCGCCAGCACGCTGGAGCCTCGGCTGCAGATTACGCCTCGCCACTCAAATCAATCACCAAACAATGTCACAGTGAAAGGGCAGGAAGTTACTGTCAGCCAAGGAGTCTGGCTCCGCCCACAGCTGATGGGAATGCGTGACTAACTGTACAACAGGAAGTGGAGCAACAGCTGGACATCAGTAGGGCGAGATGGAGACAAACACAAAACAAAAAAAAAACAGAAAGAAGAGGACGCTAAACTGAGCGTGCTCCACTGACCATAATGATCTATGTCGACCGCCCCGAGAGA
This sequence comes from Neolamprologus brichardi, assembly GCF_056152115.1. Lineage (NCBI taxonomy): Eukaryota > Metazoa > Chordata > Actinopteri > Cichliformes > Cichlidae > Neolamprologus > Neolamprologus brichardi. Next base: position 31,310,312 of record NC_142114.1, on the reverse strand, counting down.
GAGAGAGAGAGAGAGAGAGACACACACACACACACAAGTTTGATGTTGGTGTGTCAAACAGGAAGTGCAGCTCCACACTGGCTGCTTTTCAACAGCCAGCTGTCTGTTTGCAGAGCAGCACATCACACACACACTCCTGGTGCCTATGGTACGACAACTTTTCTCCGTGCCCCTGGTACACTGCACAGAAACACCTTGCCCCACACACACACACACACACACACACACACACACACACACACACACACACACACACACACACACACACACATAAAAGCAGCTGATTCCAGTCAAACAGCTGCTGGTTGAGTTCGACCTCTTTGGAAAACGTTCCCGTTCAGCAGCATCGCTCCATCTGCACGTCGGAGCTGCTGACACTCGTCCTGAGCTGCTCTCAGGTCTGCGAGCTCTCCGCCGAGCCGTCTGTGTGAGGTCGGGCTGATTTTGGCCTCCCAACAATCATTCCTGCTGCAAAGCTTAAACACGCTTCAGTTCAGCTCGTTCATCCCAATAACGATTAAGAATCTCTGGAGCGAGCACGTGCTCACAGAGCGAGCAGGTGACCTTCCCCCTCCTCACCACGGCGGGTCGATACACGCCCACATCACTGTGGATGTGGCAATCTGTTACATCACTCATCAACACCCCAACACCCGACCTTCCTCTGTTTAATGAACCGACCCAGAGACACTCAGACCGCAGACGCTTCAAAACACGAGTTCAGTCAGTGATTAATCGTCACCAGCGAACGATCACACAGTTTGACAGTTAGCCCCGCCCCTCCTCATCACATCTGAGAACAGCGAAGCTGCGTCTGTAGTTTCACAGACAGGTCTGGGCACGCTGCAGACAGAATAAAGTTGAAGATCGTTTGTCTCTTAACAGTTTTAATAACTGCACATGTGCCTGCATTTGTGAGCGTGGAGACACAGCTGAGTCATTTAAAAACAAAACGAAGATGAAGAAGAGGAAGCTGAAGGAGCTGGTGAGAGGACCTGAGACAGGACGAGCCAGCAGGTGCGAGGTAGCGAGTCAGCTGACCTCTGCCCATTTACGTCAGCTACAGTCTCTCATGTGTTTGCTCTGATGGGTGGATGCTAACGTCCTGCCTCTCACCAACCTGCTGTCACTGTGAGGCCGGTGAGTGACAACAAAGATGGCCGCTCTCCAACCGTTTATTGTTTAAACTCGGAGCGACGCTACGACGGAGGGAGGAGGAGCCGCTGACGAGGTTTTATTTATACAGCACAAAATCACAGCAACAGTCGCCTCAAGGTACTTTACACTGTAAAGACCAGATACGACAGAGGAAACCCCAACAATCAGAGGCCCTCCTGTAAACAAGCGCTGGAGACAGTGGGAAGGAAAAACTCCCGTTTAACAGGAAGACCAACGTCTCATGTCAGGACCAGTGTTACTATGGTTACTGCTCAAGGGTTAGCTCTTTAGTTACATTGTTACTTTAAATTTCCTGGGAAAAAACCAATTTGGTTACTTTAGTGGTTACGTCGGAGCTCTGCTGTCAGTGGATACGACGCGGCAGCGCGGCCGGGGACGCGGCAGCGCGGCCGGGGACACACGATCCTGCCTGTTAGAGCAGGATGTTGCCAAAAACATTCAGCCATAAAAATGATCAGCAGGCTTTCTTAGATGTCATGCTGATACGTCTACATCACAGGGATGAACTTAGACATCAGTAAAATGTTTGTGTTTATTTATAGTAAGAGCTGGACGCCCCGCAGGAACAGATCTGAGGCGCTGACAGACCCAAACATACGAGGAGGAGGAGCCTCCCAAGCCTGATGTGGTGAGAGCGTACACGCCTGCAGCTCTCGGTCCAAATAAGCTGCAAGTGCCTGAGAGCAGAGCGACAGATCCATCCGGTTCAGCAGGGTTAAAGATAGATCTCACTCACACACACACACACACACACACACACACACTCACACACACACACACGGCTCAGGGGTTCCTGTTTCCTGTCATTACAAACGCTGTTAGCGCACGCTGCCAATGCCACGTCGGCCCACAGGAAGCGCACACACGTGGACTCTTCTTCTCTTTCACAACTTCGAGAAGCTACAAAACTTTCAGCTTCTGGGAACTGAACTGAGCGCAACTCTGCAGGTGGGGGTGGGGGGGGTCAGGTGTGTTCATTTACAGGCTCGGCTGCAAAGTTGACCTGAGCTGACAAATATACACTCGCCGGCCACATTATTAGTTACACTATACTGATGCTGGAAACGCTCCTCAGAGGCTTTGGTCCACGTCGATATGACATCATCGCACAGCTGTTGCAACATCCATCAGCTGGCCTGAGATCTGTGGGTGTGGACATCGTGTTCAAGAATCCAGTTTGAGGTGATCAGAGTTTGGTGAAGTTGTGCGTTATCCTGCTGGAAGCAGTCAATCCACGACCCAGCACGCCACCGGCCTGCACCACTGATGCTGTGGTTGTATAAGAGCCGGTTCAGTTACCATGGTGATGTACAACATCCGAACATCACAGCACAAAGATTCAGACCAGGAGGACTTCACGTCACCTTTATCACTTTGAACTTCAGCAGGTCGGCTTGTGCTGCCTTGTGATTGGCCGATTAGAAATTTGCGTTAAAGAACAGTTCAACCGATGTACCTAATAAACTGTCCTGTGTGTAAAACTGACTTTCTACTAATTTACACTAAACTTAAAGGATAAGACGAGGCTCTTCTGCAGAGAGCTCGCCGAGCACACACAGCCGGCGCTTCCAGCTGCAGCGTCCACACTCAAACTAAACTCGATCGTCCGCCCTCAGTGGAAATCAGCGCTGCAGAGACCTGGAGGAGGAGACGTCCAGGTCTGACCTTCTGACCTCAGAGATGAACTCTGGATCCTGGACAACGGAGCGGAAACACAAACTTTCACTTCAAGGCTTCTAAAAATATAAACTGTCCCCGAAGGATCGAGAACATCGCTCACATTTCAAGATCGGCTTTCAGCTTCAGAGAGCGAGGCGGTACGAAACATCCAGCGCGTCATTCCCCACGAGCGTGACCTCTTACCTTTGACTGCGTCACGTCTGTGTGGGGCTTCACGTGCACAGCAGCCACGAGGGGTCAGAGTTACGAACCAACATGTGGTAACCTCAGCTGGTCATTGCAGTCTGACTGCACGTGTGCGCCCGGTACTTCACAGATGTGTGCGCCTCACACAAAGACAGGGAAACATGAGAGCCGGCGCTTACGCAGCATTTTCAATTCAATTCAATTCAATTTTATTTATATAGCGCCAAATCACAACAAATGTCGCCTCAAGGCGCTTCATAGATACAGAGAAAAACCCAACAATCATATGACCCCCTATGAGCAGCACTTTGGCGACAGTGGGAAGGAAAAACTCCCTTTTAACAGGAAGAAACCTCCAGCAGAACCAGGCTCAGGGAGGGGCGGGGCCATCTGCTGTGATTGGTTGGGGTGAGAGAAGGAAGACAGGATAAAGACATGCTGTGGAAGAGAGACAGAGGTTAATAACAGATATGATTCAATACAGAGAGGTCTGTTAATACATAGTGAGTGAGAAAGGTGACTGGAAAGGAAAAACTCAATGCATCATGGGAATCCCCCGGCAGCCTACATCTATTGCAGCATAACTAAGGGAGGATTCAGGGTCACCTGGTCCAGCCCTAACTATATGCTTTAGCAAAAAGGAAAGTTTGAAGCCTAATCTTGAAAGTAGAGATAGTGTCTGTCTCCTGAATCCAAACTGGAAGCTGGTTCCACAGAAGAGGGGCCTGAAAACTGAAGGCTCTGCCTCCCATTCTACTTTTAAATACTCTAGGAACAACAAGTAGGCCTGCAGAGCGGGAGTGAAGTGCTCTAATAGGGTGATATGGTACTACAAGGTCATTAAGATAAGATGGGGCCTGATTATTTAAGACCTTGTATGTGAGGAGCAGGATTTTGAATTCAATTCTGGATTTAACAGGAAGCCAATGAAGGGAAGCCAAAACAGGAGAAATATGCTCTCTCTTTCTAGTCCCTGTCAGGACTCTTGCTGCAGCATTTTGGATTAACTGAAGGCTTTTCAGGGAGTTTTTTGGACATCCTGATAATAATGAATTACAGTCGTCCAGCCTGGAAGTAATAAATGCATGAACTAGTTTTTCAGCGTCACTCTGAGACAGGATATTTCTAACTTTAGAGATGTTGCGCAAATGGAAGAACGCAGTCTTACATATTTGTTTAATATGTGCGTTGAAGGACATATCCTGGTCAAAAATGACTCCAAGGTTCCTCACAGTGTTACTGGAGGCCAAGGTAATGCCATCCAGAGTAAGAATCTGGTTAGATACCATATTTCTAAGCTTTTCAGCGCCGAGTACAATGACCTCAGTTTTATCTGAGTTAAGAAGCAGAAAGTTAGTGGCCATCCAAGTCTTTATGTCTTTAAGACATTCCTGCAGTTTAACTAATTGGTGTGTGTTATCTGGCTTCATGGACAGATAGAGCTGGGTGTCATCTGCATAGCAGTGAAAATGTATGCTATGTCTTCTAATGATGCTGCCTAGGGGAAGCATGTATAATGTAAACAGAATTGGTCCTAGCACTGAACCCTGTGGAACTCCATAATTAACCTCAGTGTGTGAAGAGGACTCTCCATTTACATGCACAAACTGGAGTCTATTAGATAGATATGATACAAACCACTGCAGTGCAATACCTGTAATACCTACAGCATGTTCTAATCGCTCTAATAGGATATTATGGTCGACAGTATCGAATGCTGCACTAAGGTCAAGAAGGACAAGCACAGAGATGAGTCCACTGTCAGAGGCCATAAGAAGATCATTTGTAACCTTCACTAAAGCTGTTTCTGTGCTGTGATGAACTCTGAAACCTGACTGAAACTCTTCAAATAAACCATTCCTCTGCAGATGATCTGTTAGCTGTTTGACAACTACTCTTTCAAGGATTTTTGATATGAAAGGAAGGTTGGAGATTGGCCTATAATTAGCTAAGACTGCTGGGTCTAGAGATGGCTTTTTGAGTAAAGGTTTAACTGCAGCCACCTTGAAGGCCTGTGGTACATAGCTGATTATTAGAGATAGGTTGATCATATATAAGATCGAAGAATTAATCAATGGCAGGACTTCTTTGAGCAGTTTTGTAGGAATGGGGTCTAAAAGACACGTTGATGGTTTGGAGGAAGTAATTATTGAAGTTAACTCAGAAAGATCGACTGGAGAAAAAGAGTCTAACTTAACATCAATGGTACTAAGAGTAGCTGTAGATAATATTACATCTGTGGGATGATTATTGGTAATTTTTTCTCTAATGATAAAAATTTTATTTGTGAAGAAGTTCATGAAGTCATCACTAGTTAACGTTAAATTTCTACTGTTCTGTAGATCAGCTACACGGCGAGAGACGCCCACGTCACCAGACGAGGGCGAGAGACGCCCACGTCACCAGATGAGGGCGAGATCAGGAGAGATCTGCTTCCTGTCCACAGACGGCTCGAGCTGAAGGTGAGCCGGTACCTGTGAGCGGATATCGTGCAAAACAGATGTGGCCAGATGTTGCAACGCAGCAGACACCCGCCTCTCGAGGTGCACCTGTGGCTGCGTTTAGATGCAGAGGAGTCCGCCGGTCGCCGATGCAGCGGGCGGCGGACTCTAAACATCAGAGCTGAGTCTGGGCTACGATCGACTCTGCGTGTGTGCAGAGGCAGGATGTTGCTGTTGCACACATGCTTTCAGCTCTTTTCCTGTTAAACTCACTTCCTTCAACGCTGCGTGACCAACAGACACATGGAAACCACTAAAGCTCGTCACCTTTGCTCAGTCACAACCACGAACAGCCGACCAAAGGAGAAGCTGCCCGACTATGAACGTCAGAAACTCACTTTTCAATCTGATAACGTGAAACACAAACTGCTTCTATAAGCAAATACATACCAGAGACATGGCCCGGGCCACCCTCTGACTGGCAATGTCCCCCCAAAAGTCTCCCATAGCTGCTCAGTCCAAAAACACAGACTCAGGGTCAAAGAAATCCTGCCACACGAGAGAAAAACTGTGGAAGTGTCCCACAGAGCTGTGAAAATCAAATCCAGCAGGTCTGCAGCTCGAACACAGCGAGTGTCCCCGGGGCAGTAAGTGAATCCAGAGCCTCGGATACGATTCAAGTATTTATAGCAGAGCGTGTTGCTTCACTGAGCGAGCAGCCAGCCTGGAAGTCTGCAAACACAGCAAGAAAAAAAAAACACTGAAAAAAAGGAGGCGGGGCATCTGCTGACAGAGGCGTCATCCACATTTCTGAGCAGGAAAAAAAGGCAAACAGAGCAAGAGCAAACTGAAACCGGCCTCAGCTGCCCCGTTTTCCACCCCGACACGTCCGTACCCGCAGTGTTTACCTTCCAGGTCAGAGGTCACACACGAGAGACTCCTTTATAGTCACAGATGTTCAAATCAACATGAAACGAACCAAAACAGACGATCACTCCTCTAATGATTCACTTTCTTTACTTCCTGCTGTACGGTTACTGACGCCTGTAATTACGTTTTACTTCTTTAATGTTGCCACTTCCATATTTTATTTCCATATTATTTGCTTATTGTCTAGCGCATTTATTTCCTTATGTATTTATGTATTTATGATTTGTTTATTTGCTATTTTATGACAAGTCGTTATGTTACAAACTTATAGTTGAAACGACCGCCTGCTGTGAAGCTGCACAAATAACACAAACATATTCAATTCAATACATTATTACTGAAAAGATAAAAACATCCCCATTTATTCAATTATATATAGAGGTGCAAGTTGAAACTAGTTATTGTTAGTTTAGGCAGTTCGTCACAAAGTCCACAGTGCAGACTGTCAGCTGCTGCCACCATGCAAACTTTAAGCCCTGATGAGATTTAAACAGGCGAGTTATAAAATACAGGGACGAGCTGGGAATCCTCCACAGCATTCCGGCCTTTCCGGTGTGGCGGATAAATACAACAAAATAAAACGAGACAAACACTGTGGGATTTTGTAAATATAATAATAAACGCAAATTTACTGTGTGATTGTGTAACTTTATTAGCAGCGTCCTCCTGAAATGTGTCAACAACACTGAGAGTAACATCCTCCTCTCTCAGGTCGCTATGGTAACGCATAAATATTTCTTTCAAAATAAGACGCACAACTACAGAACGGGAAAGACTAGGGGTGGGGAAAAATGGATACTGTGTAGCATGGTGATATTTTGTTTGCTAATAATGTATGGATACAGGGACAGCAGAAATCGATACTTTGTTACAAAAAGGTTTTTGTGCTCTGACTTCAGAGCATGTTGATCCTTTTTCTGAATCCTGACATTCCTTCACTGTCCAAATGTGTTTAATAAACATGACAGTTTACTTATTTTAATTTAAGACATGTTTTATTTTAATGAAGTTTAAAACTTTTTTATTTAATGTAAAATTATATTTTGTTTTAATTTACTTTCAAATTCTTCAGTTGCTGAAGGGGCTGCATAGTTTTCATAAACTGCATAGTTCAGAATAGCTATAATTGTACCAGATGGTTGATTCAGTTAAGTTGGACTAGACTGTAATACAAACCGTTCAGTTTGTCAACAATCAAACTGAAATGAGAGAAAGACTGAGTGTGAGACTTTGATATTAGAGAAAATGAATATTGATAAAGTTTACCTTTATGTACAGAATCTGAATATTGCAAAATATTTTAAAAAATTGCAATAATATCGTATCGTGGGATGTGTGGTGATTCCCACCTCTAGGAGAGACCCAGGGAGACCGAGCTCACGATTAAAACCCTGAAAACCATAAAATTTCACGACCGAGTCTCAACTCTCGCGGCCCGGTCCATGAGCCGGGGGTTGGGGACCGCTGATCCACAGAGACCAAGCAGTATCAGGCTGTACACGTTTAACGTGGGGACTGAGCCTGCTGGAGCCCCTGCTGGATGCTGGGGGAAGTGCAGGATGTGGTGCTTCTGATTTACTGTCTCAGCCTAATGCTCAGAGTCTCGTTCGGTCCAGCATTTCTCCCTCTGTCGTCCCAGTTTTTGGGCTCCACCAGTCCACTGTCTGTGTGAGGAAGCTTTTCAAATGAGTTTCTCTCAAACTAGAAGCAACTGCCTGTAGCCAGAGACGACATGCATGGGAGGAAACCCTCTGTGGCGAGACGAGCCGTGGGGTCCGCTGACGATCCTTTACTGACCTTAAAATACGAGCGTGAGCTGCTGAGAGGAGCGCGGCAGCAGGGAAGCTGGTCACTGTGTTTAAGGGCGGAAAGTGAGGAAGTCAGGAAAGTCTGTTGGTGCAGTTTCCATTTCACACGTCGAGTTTCTCTGGTCACGTGACCGAGTCGGCCACTTGTGGTTGTCAGAGGCCAGATGAGTGCATGCGTGCGATAAAACAGTGGAGGAAATGTAAAAGCTCCTTCGTCGTGTGCTGATGTGCTCATGCAGCAGCTTGTTCTCGGTCCTCATTAGAATTCCTGAGCTGTGGAAAAGACCTGGCGTGGCCTCAGAGGCACGTACGCAGTATCGCTGCAGTAAACCAGTTATTGTTTTCAGATGCAAAACTCCGAGCTGAATGCCGTCGCGGCGGTGAAACGGGACGCCGTCCATGCTGAGAAACACGAGACGGCTTCATTTATTCTTTCCAGCGCTGCCGATTCTCCCTGCGAGCAAATCGAATTTACCCACCCCGACTCTCCCACAGGGACTCCCAGGTCAGGAGAATCGGCTTCCTGCATCACCGAGATTAAAAAGCAACCGTAGAGCGAGGTCAAAGGTCGGAAGACAACAGGAGGAACGGCAAACGGTCCCATGGGACTCGGATTACTTAATGAGAGACGAGCTGCGCTGGCACGAAGGAGCAGAGCAGGTCAGGTGGTTCAAATCTGGCCTTCAGGCCCCGCAGCAGCGGCGCTGAGCAGCATGTGGAAACACACATACATGTACAAACACACACATGAAGAAGAGTGGCAGATATTTGTCCTCTCAAACCGGGACCATGACTTTTTTGGGGTCTTAAACTGGGACTTCCTGCAGTTCCTCTGACGTCCACCTGAGGCGCCGTCACAAAGAGCAGGTTTTATTTAAACAGGCACATTTTATTATGTCTTATTGTATCTTTATATTGGACATAATGACATTTAATGTTCTTGTATCCGTTTTGGTTTCTACAGCTGATAACGGCCAGCCGCCACTTCCTGGCTGCTAAGAACCGTCATTAACCAAGCAGCTGATGAAAAATAATAAAAGTATGAAAATGTTTTTTATGTATGAAAACATTTAAGTTTGAACCTCAAGCTCCACAACCTGCTGCAGGCTTCAGTTATGATTCCAGCAAAGAGAGAAAGAAAGAGGAAGTGCAACAGGGAGGAAGAGTATTTTTGGAAATCTTTGCAATGAAAATATAATGACACACACACACACACACACACACACACACACACACACACACACACACACACACACACACACTTACTCCCATGACTCCCCTGAGACCACAGAGATGTCTGTGCTGATGCTGCCATATTAGGAGAACCAGCAGGGAGGAAAAACATCTGGACTGCAGCAGCATTTACTAAACACATCAGCAACTGTGGGAAATTCACTCACACACACACACACTCCTCGTGCCTATGGTACGACAACTTTTCTCCGTGCCCCTGGTACACTGCGCAGAAACACTTTGCCACAAACACACACACACACACACACACACAGTGTACCTTGTGTTTAAACTGTGTGCTGATGCCTCACCGCAGCTTTCTGATTGGCTAATTTCACAGCTAGTGAGTCTATTATTGACCGTGGCCTGGGCTCACCCAGTGTGTGTGTGTGTGTGTGTGTGTGTGTGTGTGTGTGTGTGTCTCTGTGGCTGCCAAAGGAGGCTGATTTAGACAGAAAGTACTCTGAAAGGGTAGTACTCCGTTCAGATCAAAATACTTGAGAGGGCCAATCAGAAAGCAGCAGCATGACATCACTCACATTAGGAAGCCCAGAGTTGTAGTCAAAGGAGCTTGCAAAGAAAAGCGTCTGGACTTCTTTAAGTTACTTGAAGACGTTTCACCTTCATCCGAGAAGCTTCTTCAGTTCTAAGGTCAAATGGTGGAGAGTCCCAGATTTAAACCTAGTGGGAGTTTCCCCCCACAGAGGGACAAAAGGACCCCCTGATGATCCTCTAATCGCCTGAGCCAAGGTGTGGAACTGGGTGTGGGTCCCAATCAGCCAGAGTTTCAGGTGAGTTCATTGTGAAACCTGGCCCCACCTTATCATGTGATTTCCTGAGGTCAGAGTTTAGCATTATTGCCAGAAGTGCCATATTTGGAAACAGAGGGGGGAGGGGCAAGCTATCGGCTAATGCTAATTAGCTTGGTTAGCATCCACAGACAAGATAACGGCCGATTAGAGCTCAGTAAAAAAAAGTAGAATTTCACCAGAACTGAAGCGTGTTAGCGCAGCGACCTCACAGCAGCCATTTCATTGGTCACATCAGGTCAATAAAGGCTCCAACAGCACAAACCTGGTCCACAGGTGCAGGCCAAAGTTAGCTGAAGTGAAGCCAAGCAGCCAGCTAGCAGCTACAGCCACCTGTGTCAGCATCCACCTGTCAGTCAAAAAGGCCACGCCCCTACCATTACAAGCTACAAGCCTTAATACAATCAGTATTCGACCTTGTTTTTAATGAGGGGGGCTTTAAGAGGGTAAAACTGATGCTGGCGTTCCTCACGCCGAGCCTGCAACTGATCAAACGTCCTCAGTGAAGAGCTCGCACAGATTTGTGAAGGCTAAAATGATGGTTTGAACCTTGTTGTTTGGTGCAACAGCAGGTATTCAGTTACCAGGATGCGGAGATGATCCTGAATAAAGGCTTTGTCCCCCAGCTCACCGATCAAATACTTCCCTGCTGATATTCAAACTCGTGGCCAGAGCAGGGCGATATGACCAAGAATATTTATCACCATATACATTTAAAAATCTGCCATAACGATATAACTGACACGAGACAAAATACTTTACAACTCCACAACTTTATTAGTGCAAAAAAACCATCAATGTATTTTCACTTAAACAAGCAGCTGTTTTATCTGCATTAAAGTTATATAAACGTTTAACAGTGCAAATGCAAATTCCTCGCTGACAGTTTAACCAAAAGGCGTTTCCAGTGGAAACTGGCCGACATCCTCAGCATAACCATGTTTAACATCCACTGCTCCACAGCATGTAAACATATAATATCAGCTCTGGCGCAGGTTCTATGGTAGGTGGCCCACGAGGCAAATCAGCAGCAGCTTCCTCCTACACGAACCGGCTCGAGGCCACACGGACGACGCCGTTCCTCCAATCAGACGCAGCGGTGTGGGAGGAGCTGCCACTGAACCATCAGGACTGTAATTAGGGGGCGACGCACCACCACCTGAGCCCCGAACACCACTTAATTACCCAGGATGCCTCTCTCTGCACGCTTCACATCTGGAAATGAGTTCCAGCAATTTCTGTGAAATCAGACGTCTCTCATTTAAAGACAGACGGCTCCACGGGGAGTAAAGGCGTAGGAATAAAGGACACAGCAGGGGGCGCTGTGGAGACAGGCGACGAAGAGCAGGCAGGAGCAGAGGTTCGCATGGTCGACCTCCACCAGCTACACCTCTCCACCCGCCTCCCTCTCATTCACACACGAATGACTGCTTCTGACTTTCATCCCCGTTCTCTCCAGAGCAGACCTCCACCTCTCCAGGCTTCCAGTCTGGTTACAGTCTCTCCTAGACACCTCCACCAGTGTGTCGTCTGGACCAAACACCTTCCTACTCTTCATCCTCTTCATCAATTATCACACTTGTCCAAGTAAAGAATTTATTTTACACCAACCAGCTCAGAGACTGAGATGCATCAGTCTGAGCACCTGATGTTATCAAAGGTTATCGATCATCACAAACTGAACACTCTGGATTATATTCCACGCTGCGAGCACGTTTCCTCCACAAAACCAAACCTCCAAACGTTTCGTATTTCAAGAGTAAAAGTGTTCGTCTCTGGCGCTTTATCTAATCGGCACAAATTTGTATTTCTTATTTCACAAGATGGAAATAATCTAAAGCAAACATGAGACTTTCTTCAGCCTCCTGGAAAGACACGTTTATGTGGCCACTGATACGCTGGCGCCACACTAACATCTTTATTAAAGCACGGAGGATTTACAGTCTGTGTGGCACCACAGCTGCATCAGCAGCACCGTCTGCAGCGACTTCACCTCCAACCAACACTCCCTGAACGGTCTGTGCACCTGTGTGAGGCCTACACCCACCCCCACGTCACTTTTCTCTTTCCTTTGAGGGCTTCTTCTCCACGCAGCATAAAAGTGAAGTGAGTCAGTCTGCATCACTGCATCTATAGTAATACAGGAAACTCCCAGCAGACGGAGTTTCCTGCCGGGTTTCGCTCTAACTGCCCACCGGAGAGCGTGGAGCCTCCCGAGGACGAGTCTGCTGATGTCAACATGAGTCCCTCAGGTGCACCATAACCTAGTCAGGAGGAAATCTAACCTGCTGCCTCCCTGCGCCGTCCAGCCGCCCAAATGTAAGACGAGCGCCGGCGATTCAGAGCGAGCAGGAAGGAAAACATCTCCCCGAGTCTGCGCTCACGCGTGAACGTCCAACTTTCTCTGTGTGACGGTAAACACGGGCAGAAATCACAGCGCAGCCTTTACCTCACAGCTATGTGGACACCTGACACAAAAGCTGCAAGACGACACCTGAACGCCGCCACCGCGGAAAGAAACGGCTCAGGGAAATCCGACCTGCCAGGAGTTCACAGGTACACAGCACCTCAGCCTTTCAGGCCCCACTGTGAACACCGGCTGTGGATCAGGCGCAGGTCTGGCTCTACCTGTGTGGACCTGCTGCCGCTCTGGATCAAAGAGTCGAATAAATGCTGCATTATCACCAAGCCGGACGCCTTCACAGAGCCGCCACTTCCTCCTCCATCTGCACCAACAATAACCTGCTCCATCAGAGCGCCACGGCCGCCACACGGCCTTCGCATTGTTCACAGCCGAGGCCCGTTACAATGAAGTTGCACCTCGGCTTCCCCGGAGCCTCCACAGACAGGAAGCCAGCGGCACATTAAACACGGATCACATCTGCAGAGACAAAGACGCAGAAACACCGGAGGTCGAGGGCACAAACCTGCAGGTTGACCAGGAGACGCCGCGTTTCATGTTTAAATCTGCAGCTCAGTCTGACTCCCGGTCTGCAGGTCAGGGCTTCTTAGACTGGACTTTATTTTCTTGCAGCTTTGTATGACTCAGTCACAGACGACTCGCCTCTTCGTCACACGGATCCAGGAGCAGAAACATCGGAGCTCTTATTGGGAGTTTAGCCGTGTTTGATGTGAACATCCAGCACTGGAACAGGAGCCATGAGACAGGGCGGAGGGAAGAAGCTGCTCGTTCATCAATTACCTGAAGCTAACACTGGAGCACACGCTACTCAACACAGAGCTTCACACTCGTGAATATTTGGTGCAAACTTGGCATGCAGTTTTGCAAGAACCTCGACAAAACTTCAGAACGTGACCAAGACGCCACCGGGACTCCTGATGACTGACGAGTAGCTTTAATATCTTCCACAGTCACAGGAGAAACAACACAACTTGTGCGTTTGACACGACTCCTCCGTGTGTGCACCGCGGGCCCAGGGTGTCCTGCTGCTGCACACATGCGAGACATCGAGACATCTGCCCGACTCTTCTCTACCAGCGAGACTAAAGCTCCTCGGTGAAGCACCGACGACAGCATCGTCTCAGAGCGGCGACACGATGAACCCTAGTGGATCAAAGTGTTCTGGTCGGTGGACACTTGGCTGTAAAACAGTTTAGAAACGGGGATACCGTCGGCCCGAGAGGCACTGAGCTGGAGTGACCTGACGTCACGCAGGGGCTGAGTTGCTTTATCACCTGAGACGTGAAAGCTGATCTGGGTTGCAGGCAGGTGAGCCCGAAGGTTTAAGAGGCACTGCAGCAGCTGGATCCTCTCATGGAGCAGGAACGTGCACTGGAAGAACGTGCACTGGAACGTCGTGCACTGGAAGAACGTGCACTGGAACGTCGTGCACTGGTTTGTGTCTAACAGGCTGACGAAGGCCTCATACATGGTGCTACAGAGCAAACTGACCCGGCGTGACGACTGAATGAGACGTCTTTCTCCTGCTCTGTTAGATGTGCTGTCTGTTTCCAACAGCTGACAGAGCAGCATACGTACAGGAATGAATCCACCGTCCTGCTGATGTCGACCCCGACAGCCCTGATTGGTCAGATGGGCCTTGTCGCACAAAACAAGTTTATCGAACCGTTACTTTACCTGCATTTGGAGTTTAGAGAAAATTCATGGTCGTTTACACAGAAAGTGTTTCAGTTGCAGCAGTCTTTACACATGGCAGTAAAAATATACTTAAATGCACAACAACAGATTAAATAAAAGTGCTTACAGAACTGTAAATGGTTTAAATGGGTCGGTGCTGTGAGCGTTAATCCCAAACAGACCAATGACAGACCTCTCAGCGTTTATGAAACCTAACTCTGTTTAACACACTACAGAGCTCTGAGAAACCATCTATCCCAGATATTTTTATCCAGCTGAACAGGACATAAAACTTACACATGAATCATCAAAGTGTTCTCCAGCATGTCTGCAAACAACACGTCACCACAAAGTCCATTTGTCCTGCAGTGAGTGTTTTTAAATGCATCACATGCATTAAATATTACACAGCAAAGTTGCTGCAGGGATTCATAACAGAATAAAAGAAATCTGACCCTCCATTGTTGCACCTGCAGTCCAGTCACACACCAGACTCATTCAACATGAGACGAGCCCGAAGAGGCAAGAAAACTCCAAACACCTGAAATAACAGCAGGAGCTGAGAGTTGACGCCACACAGACAGCAGGGTTCATCAGTGAAGTTTTCACTTAAACACCCTGCTTCAGGTTCGGTCTCCATGGTAACAGCAGGGCAGCATCCAGCCCTCCTGAGCAGGATGCTCCAAGCCAAGAAAGTCCAGCCTCGCTATGAAGTCCACTCCACAGAGAGCGGTCACAGCGCAGCATCGCTACAGTGTAAACGTGAATCACGCCACACACAGACACTCATCTCCACGTGGCCCGCTGACTGTACCACAGGAGGGAGGTAAGCCTGTCCTGCCCGGGCCTCACGCGGTATGAATGAACTGACAGGTCCTGACGGCTTCATTCCTAAAATCAACGTTTTTTTATCCACATATAACTGATGGGGTGGGCAGCCTACGCCAAAGTCTATAGGAAAAAAGGCTAATTTTACCCGGTGCGATCGGCAGCAATCAAACACAGTGCACGCACGCACAGTAGACACGTGCCCCTCTTTACTAAACGCACTCTCCAGTCGCCATGAAAGGATAAGTTTGATTATCGAGAAGGACATTTTAATCTTGTTTAAAGGAGTAAAAACTGCACATTTCGGGTTTGGAGATGGTGGGAAGAGAGACCGACAAGCCGGAAGAAGAAGGGGGAGAGTAAAGAAAGTAAAGCCCGTGTGTGGATGTGATGCACGCCGAATTTAAGCTCACTTCGTCACAGATAAATTCACCCTTCTGTGTTACTGCAGCGGCTTCACAGACCTGCCTGGAGCACGTTCACGTATAATTAGCCTATTTTTGAATGCAGTTTGGACCAGCGCGCATCATTACTTCACTTCCTGGCAGCAGCGTGGTCCCTAAATAACAAAAGCGGTCGGCTGCCAGCCTTTTGTCTGCGGCCGGTGAGCGGCCTCCCCGGGGACAACCGGGGACTGGTGAGGCGGCCCGGAGGCTTCCCTGACAGTGGACACCATGTTGGGTCCAGAACTTCTCCGCGGGCTGCGAGCCGTCCGAGCCCGCGGAGGAGGCGCTAGCCGCCGGCTAACAGGTACTCTTCAGGGGGAACTTACAGATGTGAGGAGCGGTCTCATCTGTTCGCGCTCTTCCTCCATTTCCAGCGCGGGCTCCTCTTCCTTTCTCCCGCGACCTGCTGGATCATCCGAGTTTAGAGTGTAGCCGCCGGCTCCCGGTCCTTCTCCGCCGCCTTCTTCTTTATTCTTAACGCTTCTCCGCCGCCACTACTTTACGCCTGCCTGGAATATATTAACTCCAGCTGTAAGCCCCGCCCTTTTTTGACTGGCAGTTCCGCTTTCCAATGACGTGGCGGCGGTGGTTTTACTACCACCAATCGGCGAGCGGGAGCGCGCAGTGGGCGGAGTCGTGTCGGTAACAAAGCGTGAGCGTTCCCTTCAGTTTGTTGGTTTTACCGAAAACTTTCCGATGAATCCGGTAAAAACAAGCAGCGATGAAAGCGGACGAGTCCGCTCAGTTTTACCTTCATTTAAAGCGGTAATCGGAAAGTCTCAGAGGGAAAGCCTGCTCTGTGCACCCGCTGTACCTCCGACCTGCCGAAATGATAAATACTATTAAATATAAACGATATCAATGACAGTATAACAGAATTATAAATAATAACAACACATAAAACTGCAGCTGACATGTAATAACAGTTCAGTGTCGTCATACAGAGCACAGCAGACCTCTGCTGATGAATATTAATATTTCCTATACTTTATTAGCGGGGTTTTTGAGCTGTGGTCATACAACCGTTGTCGGAGGGAAAGGTCTGCTTCTTCTTCCTGACTCTGATTTAACCAATATTAATATTTATAAACGCTGCTCACTGCTGCGCATGTATGCATGAATGTATGCATGCATATTGTTTAAAGCAGATTCTGACAGAAGCGTTTAAAGATGTTTTCAGAGGAATCAGGAAACTCCAAAGAGCTCCCATAAAAACGTCAACATCCAGCTGTGTCTCATTCAAAGGCTGTTTTTGTGCGTCAGGTCTGTGTTTGCATAAAGTCTGCTCTCATACTGTTATTTCACATTTTCAGTAACAACAAAAAAAAATCTAGTTTGGAATAAGAAGGACAAACAAGTCAAATTCATTAATCAGGTTTTTTTATAGTGTAAATTAATTTGATATCTTCTTCTTGTATCTTCTGCTCTTGTGTCTTTGTCTTTTAGTTCCCCATAAACATGATGGGCATGATCTACAGAGGAGCACCTCATCACACAACGATAGTCAGCTCTGATATTCAGGCACAATCATTCAAAATGTTTCAGACAGGGAAGACAAATAAAATTACTACACAAAAACATTAAATTGTAAAATAATATAAAATACATGTTTGAGTCTCTTAATTAATCTGTAGAACGTGCAAACAAACTGGTGATTTCCTGCTTGTACGTATCACAGAGTGAGAAACAAAAGACGCTTCGAATCTTGAAAATTCAACAAAGCTTTGCAGGCTCTTCATCACTTGATGGATTCAGACCTGCAGCTCGTTTGAATCACACGTTTACCTAATAAACACACAGATGCAGATTCAGACCGAGGTCATGGTGAGGTCGCCCAGCTCTGTGCACTCGAGCTTTCATGCCCGACTGAAGTGAGTTTGTCGGGGTGGTGAGTGCCATCAGAGGAACATGCTAGAAAACTGCACCTGCGCAACAAAACAGTGAGACTTTATGGTCACAACCACAAACGTTTGGATGTTTGGAGAAAAGTGAAGAAAAGCTCCTCTACTGTGAAGCTTGGAGGCGCAGACGTGATGGAAGCTGTATGTAGCCCATTATCAGAAAACACTGATGGGCTGTCAGACAACAGGCCAGGTGGAGCCATGAGGTCCTCCAGTCTCAGTCTTCTGACCTCAGCATCAGTTTGAGTCGTTCTCAGGAAGAAGACAGTGTGAGGAAATACAGAGCCATCCACAGCTGTTACAAAAACCTGTCTTTGATGCTAAAGGGCAGCGCCCTGTATGAAGACCTGAGGGTGTGTACACTTATAAACACGAGCTAGAAACCCCCGTTCACGTTGGTGTCTGCAAAAATAGGCATTTTTCCCACTCTGTGGGACGGCTCATGAAGGCAGCAGTCTTCCTCCTCCTGTGGGAACTCTGCGAGATCCTAACGGAGTTCAGCTGTGGACAGAAAACAAAGAATAATTGTTAACGTGAGATTAAATCACGCCGGACGATTCGGCCCTGACACAGTTTCGCAGCTTCTCACGGCTTATCTGTGATTAGCAGATCAGTGTTTGTGCAGCGTTTCCCTCCTGCTGGAGCGGTCGGCCTCTGTAATCCTGACAGATTATTTCATTACAGAAAAGTCATTGTTGTTCCCACAAAGCCACAAAACAGCTCCTGGCAACCATCGCAGGCTCTTTCAGGGTTTTCCTTCAGAAAAACAACAGCGGAGGTGGTTTTACGTGATGCTGCACATCACTGCGGCTCAAAGAGGAACGCTTTGGTAGAGCTGGTCCAGCTGAAAGGCCGTCAGCGCTCAGAGGATTTATTGGTATTATGGTACGAGAGGATAGATGAGAAGAACCGGAAGAACGCTCCTCATACTCGAGCGTCTCCCTGCGAGAGAGAAGTCTGGACACAGTGTTGGGTTCATAAAGCGAATAATTATTATCACAGACTGAAGGAAGAAGAAAGACAAGAAACAGCCATGAAATCATATTCTGATGTACGGAAACTCTTTGAATCATCAAGTCATTATGAATCATGAGGTCAATAAAAGTGACAAAAACTATAAACACACAGAGCATAGATGGATGTGACGGCGAGCCACACACGCCGCGCCACCTCGCCGCGCCACCTCGCCCCTCTCAAAGGGCGATTATGGATCATGGAATAAGTTGCTCGTCCATATCAGGAGCTTTTGTCTGTTTTTTACTTAAGAGCACGTCGGTCGACTGTGTTGTGTTTACAGTTCTCTGTAAATAAAGTTTTAATCATGAGAAATTCAAAGTTTCTCAGTTGCTTCTTTTATTTCTAACCTGATAATAAACCCGAGGAAATAAAAAATCTGAAGTGCATTTCAGTTTTTAAATCATATGACTGTAAAAAGCCAAAAACAAACTTTATCCATCGTTCTTCTACATGATTTCTCATAATTCAGTCTGATTATTGACAAAGTTTCTGCTCTCTAACGGCTGAGCTGCTGTTGGCAGTAACAGCAGTGATGCACACGACGGCTGCAGCAGCACGGCTCGGTTTCTACACCTGCCCAGGTTTCCTTTAAAGGTTCAAAGGTCACCGCACCCTTTCAAAACTCAGAGGTCCAAGAACGGAGCCCTGAGGAACGCCTTATTTCCATGACAAAGTTTACTGAGGACACATCCTGTTGTTTTGATGTTTAACACGAGTCTCCAACACAGGAAGTGGAAGAACGAGCCAGAGAGAAAAGAGCAAACAGGTTAATTACTGCGCCTGTGACACACCAGCCAGCCTAACATAGTGTATTGAATATTCATAGTTACAGTACTTGAACGTGTGATGCAGTTATTCAAAGCCTTGCTTACGCGCTACATTAGGCTCTGCAGTTTAAAGCAGCGCCGCTCGTTCTGGTTTTCATCAGCAGATTAAACGTTGAGCTGTCAGCAGGAGACCCGAGCCTGCACAACTTTCTAATTAATATTTCAGACGACCTTTGACCTGCTGGGAGTTACATAACTCTGTCCTCTTTATTGTTCGGTCCTCGGCATCTCCGTAAAGACGTCACAGCGGTGCGCACGCTGCGAGTCGTGAACAGCCAAAGCAGAGCTGGAACAGTTCCACCTCAGACGTGTTTCCGATTATTCTCAGAAAGGAGGATGAAGCAGGAGTAACATTCATCAGTGCACATGATGAAGTGCAGTCATTAACATTCATCTGAGGTTAGCAGCCTCTCATTGTTTATTCAGAATAGAAAGAACAAACAGGAGGCCGCATACAAAAACTACAGAAAGGCACACATCACAGAACAAAGTGTTCACAGGAAGTGCAAAAGGTCTGAGTGATGAGGGTTCCTCAGACCGGGGCTCAGGTTGGCGATGTGGGGGTAGTGTTTGCTGATAAGTTTAATATTTTTATTAAACCTGGACTCCAGTGAGCGTTTAAATCAAGGGTTGATTCCAAACAGACAACAGAAGATGGAAAAATGTCTGATTTCCTGCTGCAACGTTCAGACGGCAGGTCAGAGTTTACCTGCATCAACGCGCTGCTGCGACGCCGTGTTTCATCTCCACAGCCTACCTGAGTGCTCACCACGTCCACCCTGATGTGCCCATGGTGTACCATCCCGCTTCCAGCAGGGCGACGCTCCGTGTCACAAAGCTGCTCACAAACTGGTTTCTCAAACATGACACGACTTCCACAGCAGAGCACGTTCGAGTGGAAGCAGAGCGGATACTAGCAAGATGTACCCAATAAAGTGTCCAGCGGGTGCACAATCCCAATTCTGGAAAAGTCAGGATGCTGTATCACATGTAAATAAAAACAGAATGCAATGACCTGCAGGTCTCATAAATCCACGTTATCCACCAATCCTCTCTAACATGTTGGAAAGGCTGAAAAGTCACTGGGACTAGAAACCAGTGCCTGTGGAACTGGACCTGGAAGCTGGCACATCTGGAAAGGCTGAAAGGTATAAGCAGGTTTGAGAGCAACATCCAGATGTGTTCGAGCAGGGCCGTGCTAAACTGCAGACTGCAGTCCAGACCTTTGACCTGCTGCGAACATCTGGAGCATCACTGCAGCAACAACAGGACGAAGCAGAGCCGAGCAGCTGGAACAGCTGCCGTCGGCTCACAGACCATCACAGACGGACGTCAGAGCACAGACTGGTCCTGCTAACATCAGACTCAACACGAGCTCGTATGACGAATCCTTTCCTCAGTTTAAATGTTTTCTCATTTGAATCAAATGTGACTTCATGACACTTTGATTGACAGCATCCGGAGTATTCAGACCTGCGGTTGTACAACCAGCAAACAATCAATAATGACGCAGAGAAACAGGAAGTGGGTTTATTTCAGAGGTTCTGCAGTTCAGTGTCAAAGCTTTGAAGCTTGAACACAATCAGCTGTTTCATTCTCCTGCTTCAGGACACGAGACAATCAGCTGCTCTGCAGCTACACATTATTAATCCTCTAACACTGATCACAGAACCTAAAGTAACTCCAGGAAACAGAAACGCTGTTGAATCAAACTCCTTTACTTAAGTATAACATGAAATAAACACAGATCTGAGCCACAGCGACGGCTGAATCTCTTAAACACAAAATCAGCAGATTTTAAATAAATCATTAACATTTTGTTCATTTGCAGCAGAAAAATTCAGCAGCTGAAGTCGTTACCCACAATGCCGCGGGGCTCAGACCGCCACACTGAGGAGCTTCTGGTCAGAACAGCTGCTGCGCTCATCCTCACTGCAGAGGATGAGGATGTTCGGTAAGTCCGGCCTCCTCCCGCAGGTGCTGGGTGGAGGTGAGGGAAAAGGGAAAGGCGGCCACACCAGTTCTCCTCCACCTCAGACCCAGTCTGAACCTCTGTCGCCCTCTGGTGTCCAGCAGCTCTCACTGCAACTCCAGACCACCTCAGCGTCCCAGCAGTGGGTCAGAGGTCAGCCTGGCAGGCGGAGGCCTCTCTGCTGGGCGGGGCTCAGAGTCAGCATCCTCCTCAGGTGAGCCAGGACCAGGTGCTTCATGCTGCCGGACTGCTTGGAGCGAGCCAGAGCAGAGGATTCTGGGAGCTCAGGTCTGTGGGGACGGCGGCTGCCATTAGATCAGGTGATCTGTTTTTATTGGTTTATTATGTCTGTAGATGTGCGCGCCGTACCTGTTGAGCCTGCAGCGGCGTCCGCCTTGGAGGCCGAAGCCCTGCGGCCGGGGGCACGGGGGGTGACGGGGGCCCCCGGGGGCCCTCAGGTTCCTGGACAGAGCGGAGAGAGAGTCTCTGTAGATGAGGCCGCGGCGGGTGGAGGTGACGGGGCAGTGCTGACATGTTACCAGCTGAAACGAGAGGAGCACATCCTTCAGAGGGATAACTGGTCACACAACGCACACCGAACGTGGATTATTCCGCTGCTGAAAATAGTCCCTGCTCACACAACCTGAGCAGCAGGACAGCTCGCTGCGTTTCAAGGAAGGAAGTTTAATTTACACGAAGGACGGACTGGATCAGCTGATCTCAGAGGACGCTGGGTCTAAATCGAGCGCTCCGTCTGCAGGACGGCTCCCAGGGGCCGCCGCCGCCGCCACAGACCTACTTCTGCTTTAATTAGACCTCGTTTACCAGCAGCAGCACACAGAGGCCACCAGATACAGGCTGCTTCCTCGCAGCAGCATCTGTCAGACCCATTTAAAGGAGGAGTCACATTATCATGATGTGGTTAGAAAAACAACCAGGAAGCTGCTGAGTCTCAATGATTTGTTTTTACCTGGATTACTTTCTGTAAAAACTATTTCCTGTTGGTTTAACTGAGATCAAACGATTAAACTCGTCCCATCTCAAAAAAGCTCCTCTTTTTCTAAAAAGCCCAAAACTTTAAACAAATATAAAAATAAAAAAATGTTCCTGAAACATTTTCTCCTAAAAGTTTCTCAGCAACGTACAAAAATCAACCAACACAAAACTTCCAGAGCTTGAATTTATTTTCATTTTAATAAATGTCCCAGAAATGTTAGTAAAACTTAAACTTACTTACTTTGCTTTTTTATTTGCTGAAAATCAGAGAGATAAGAAAACCTCCTGATTAAAAAGTGACAGGATCAAATATCAGACTCTGTGTTTTAAGTATGAAGAAAGAAAAAAACAAATTTCATCATCAAAGTGAGAAAAAGACACGAAATCCACAAAACAGATGGAATAAAATGAAGATTACTCACCGAGACGAAGGTGGCCATGCTGCTGCTCTCACAGACCATCCAGCTCTGAGTGATATCATGCAGGGGGCGGGGCCACATCCACACAATGATGTCATTATTTAAGACTTCCTGCAAACTGTAATCTAGAGGCAGATTACAGATTAGAGGAAACAGACGCACACAGGATTTAAGGCTGATATTTGCAGGTCTGTGAGTTCAACTTTGAAAAGGTCGTAACTGTGTCTGAATAAAGACTCTGACTGTAAACATATAAAACTATAACGTGCAGCGAGACAATGACGGAGGCCTCGCCATCACCGTGGCGTCTGCAGGTCCACAGAGGTCACATAGTGTCTCTGATATGAGTCACGACTCTACAGCAGCTGCACATAAACAGCAGTTATTAGGATCGTGTCTTCAGGTTTTTCACATCGCGTCGCGGCGGCGCCTTTGCTTCCACCTGATCTGTGCGTCTGACGATACGAACAGATGTTCCAGGTGTGCACACCTGCAGAGCACACACAGCAGGTTGACCTGCGCGTGACTGAAAGCAGTAGGAGCTGTACTTCCTGCTTCTGTACTTTGTTGCTATATAGATGAGCAGATATACTGATGTGCTACATGTATACAGATGTATCGATGTGTGGTAAAGTGAGTTATCACACATCGATGTCTAATGTAATGATGTATAATCACAGCTCGAACACACCTGAGATTTTTTTAACAACAATGACTTTGAACTCTTTGGTGATGCAGCTGTTTTCCTGGAAAATGCAGCTGTGACAGTCGTTAGATAAGAGCTCTCACAGTTACACAACAGGCAGGGCAACAAGGAGGATTACACTGTGTGTGTGTGTGTGTGCGTGTGTGCGTGTGAGAAACAGGAACCCAGTCAGGCAGTAATGAGAACATTAATTGTTGAATCTTAATGAGGGGAAACTGCACCCCCATGTGGACAAATTGTGAACTACAAGTGACGATCCCATTATGTAATACTTTGTTGTTGTTTTTAACTTAAATTTAATTGTGATACTGTGAGATTATACTATTACCTTATGCCATGTTAGACCCCTAATTAAAGATTGTGAATTACTATGTAGTTTTAGTTTGCATTATTCTCCTGAATTAGAAGAAGGTGATAACTATTACATTGGTTAAACTGATCTGCATTACATTAGACTGCTGATTTATTGTGAATGAATGATATTGTTTTATGATGCATTAAACTGCTGAGTTATAAGAAATACTGTTCACAGAAAGTCATCGCCTTATTTGTCTGATTAGAAGAGAACAGAGCATACTGCCCCATCTCAGCAGGAGCAGATAAACAGGGAGCAAAGGTCGTAGCTTAGGCGCTGTGTGAGAAACAATGTGAATGTTTAGGCTTTTATGATGAGGTGGGGGCCACTAGAGGCTATAAGAGTTTGATCAAGGCTCCATCATTTTGAGATCTGATGCTGTCTGCTGTATGGTGTCCATCTCCCACGCGTGTGTTCATTAAATCATTGTTTGACTTGACCCGGCCGGACCAGTGTTGTTTTGGTTTTCCTCGTGTATCCATCCTCAATATTTGAATCCGTAACAATACCAAATCCAGATGAAAGTATTTTTACATGATGTTTAAAAAAATGAGGAAGCCAATCTGTTTTCTGAATTGACTCTTTCCTGTTTTAATTCCAGTCAAATTAATTTAAACCCCACAGACGGGACGTGTCGTCCTTTAAACAGGTTACAGGAATCGTTTGAAGGACACTGGCTGTAAAACACGGCTCAGAGCGAGCTCAGCCTCATTTGACTTTCAAACTGACTGCAGATGAGATCAGGAAGCTGCTCGACCTGCAGCAACAACACCGCTCACAGCCACACCCGGCATCACTGTTACACACAGCTGCAAGTGTCGGACAACAAAGAGCTGCATGGAAAACACGCACAGACAAACCCAGACCCAGGTTTAATTTGGGGAGCTGTGAGTGTCTGTTAAAGAGGAAAGAAAGGCACAGACACATTTATGACAACAGATAACAGGACAAAATAAAACATTTTCTGGATTTTTCTATTCTCATCAGAAAAAAAAGTCACTGATTTTAAAACATGTCCCCAGTTCCTCCCAAAGACCTTTGTTTCCTCAAAATAACCTCGTCCATTAATTACTGTTTGACTTGATTATCCCCGCGGGAGGGATCACGTCCACAGAAGCGCCTGATGAAGGTGGAGAGGAAGAGTGTTTGACCTGCACTCTGATAGCTGAAGCTCTGCGTCCCTTTCTGCTGCTGGGAGCTGGAGAAGCAGAGTTTGTAAAAGAAAGAGCTGAGCACTTTTATTGTTATTGTTTTTGCCATCAGCTGATCAGAGGAAAGCACGTGTGTTTAATGTGCACACCGAATGTCCCGAGCAGAATGACTCGCAGTGTTTGAGGGAGCCGAGGTCAGTTTGTGGTTGGACGTTTCTGACCACAGAAAATATCATCCAGGCTTTAACAGCTGAAAAAACACAAGAGAAAGCAAACAAAAAAAGAGCAACATAATAAAAACAGCACCATCACAATAAACTAGCTAGCAGTAGATGACAGTAGATACTAAATATTAAATGTTATTGTGCAGCACGCAAGATCGACAGTGCACAATGTGCTTTGAGGCAGCAGCCAAGAAAGGTGTAGCTTGTGTCTGTGAACACCTGTGTGCACACCTGTGTGGATCAGCACGCTTGTATTCAAAAGGTTTCTCCATGTAACGATCTGCTAGGGAGTGTGGGGAGCCATAGCCCCGTCCCCCAGGGCCTGAAGCAGGTATGGAGGAGATCCAGGCCCCAGACATCCAGAGGCCCCAGAGTACGAGGACCCGAGGAGGACCACCAAAAGGGGGGAACCGTGCCACCCTCCTGGGAAGAGCTGAGTAGAGCCCCAAACGAGAGGTCACCCAGCAGCTACGGAGCAGAGGCCAGAGGGGGTTGCAGTGGTGTGCCCGCGGGCTCTGCCGGCAGCCAGCTGTGCCAGAGAGGACCGAGCTTCAGGCCCAGAGGCCTGAGGGCACCCCACCCCCCGCAAGGGGCCCAGCCGGGCCACAGGCGCCAGGCTCCGCCAATCGGCCACCAGGAGTGAGCCGGTACATACATGAGCGCCCAGCCCCAGACGACAAGAACCACCAACCCACCAACGTCTGAGGGCATCAGCCACCAGCAGGGAGTGTGGTGAGGGGAGATAGGCCTCCGTACTTTGGAGGGCCTGGGATGTTCCCAGAGAGGCGGAGCCTAAGACCCAACCTGACATATAGACACAGACAAACAGGCACACGCGGACACAAACGTGCATTCCCACCCCCATATACACAACCAAATACTCGGCACTCACCCAACGTGTAGACAGACACAAACAGACACTGCACAGACAGTCACACTCCCCAAACATACTCTATATCCCAGGTCCAGGTACCCCCGCCCCCAGAGGGGCAAGCCGCACCTAGACCCAGGAGATGTAACCCTTCTCTCTGGGGTGGAGGCAAGCGGACCACCTCCTCATCTGCAGTAGCAGGGAGGCCCCGCATCCCGGACCCCAATCTGACGGCCAGCACCTCCTCCCAGCCCCCCAGCCCTGACGGCTAACAGAACCTGGGTGAGTGAAGACCCCAAACATCCCCACGCCCGCTCATATGTAGTGTTGCTGTGTGCTGCTCTAAAGTGCATTTAAAACATCAGAGAGCAGCACGGCTCCTCCTGAAAGCCCTCAGTGTCTATATGCATTAAGAATTGAAGGCAGGGCACCAGCGCCAGAGGTGGGTTGGAATACACCGACCATCCTCTGGATGCTGTAGAACGTGCCCACCCCCAAGGCCCTATATGTATGTGTTATGTGAGAGTGTGAGTAATGTGGATGTCTGGGTTGCAGAATAAACGAGACATTTAAACAGTTCAGATGTGACGACAGGATCACAGATGAATTGAAGCTCTGACAGATCGATTTGGTGCTTTTAGCCGCAGGAGCTCGAACAGTCGCGAGGCCGTTGCCCCAACCACACCTGCACTAATGTGCATGGCATGCAAATGTCTTCCAAATCACTGCGAGTTTGACTCACAAATGATCGTTTCCATACCTGAAGGACAGGAAAGAAGGTGACTGTGGAAAACTCCCCACAGTCAGCCGCTGACCGCAGACCGGCAGGTAAGACTCGGGTTTCTCCTCGAAAACACATTCTGATTTTGACCCGTTTCCAAAGTTTGCAGCTGATCGATCACAGAGCCGTTTGTCGTTTCACGCTAAATGTTTGTTCAGCTTCTTCAGATTTTATTGAACATTAGTTTGGTTTTCTTTTTCACACATTTGTATTTTGATAAAATGTTTTTGTACTTTTAAAACATTTGAGTTTATTGCATGTGATCTATTTTCTGATTTATTATTTAAGCATTAAACATGTTTGACATGAACGCGACTCGAACATCAGATAAATTTGTGTTTGCAGTTTTTCAGTGTTTCCTGATATTTTTCCTTTGTGTCGACAGAAGCTTCATATTAAACGCACACAAAGCCACTTTTGTAATTTGATGATAAACTGAGGTAAATGTGACGTCATATCTCAGATGATTTTGAACTCAAAGTTAAGCAGCACCAGGACTTTAACCTCATGTGATCCTTTGTTTCTTTCCGTGTGTTTGTGCGTCGCAGGGAGACGTTGGTGTTGTTCCTCCATCATGTATCCTTTGGTCCTCCTCCTGCTGCTGGGGGCGAGGAGCTCAGGTAAACCCGACGATCAGCACACCTGGGCTTCTTTTGGGTCACCTGCAGTTTGGGGTGACAGATGTCATGTGAAATATTACAGACTGTATGAAGAGTATCACTCCTCCCACCTGCTCACTACAAAACAGCTTTAGGATCCAAATTATAATAAGAATTCAAAACTCAAACCGAACATTGATTACTGATATTTAATTTTGACATTATTGTCATTAACCATCTTTACTAACAAACTGCAGCTGGTTGGAACCCTGTGGCATCATTTTATTCTCCAATATAATCTGCATGCTTACAGTTTGATCTGAAACACTGATAATCCAACTGTGAACCTGCAGTTCCCCGACTGTCCACCAGAGGCTTCAGCGTAGATACCACTGTTAACATGACCAGTGGCGTGTCTAGAAAATGTTTGTTGGGGGGGCAGGTAGGGGCACAGATTTGGAGAAGGGTGGCAGATAATGTTAAAAACAATTCTACCAACCGTTAACCATAATTCAATAACCCTATAAGCCTTATAACCAAATTTTAACTCTTATTAGAATGAGATTTTAACCACTACGGTGCAAAGTTTTTAGATACTGCGTTGATAAAGTACAAGAGTCAGTGTTCAGTCAGTGTTTATTCAGCAGTCAAGGACATCAATATTTGCATAGTATTTTTACTGACGTGTAGTGCACATGTGTTTTGGGCAAAAACATTTTTGAATATTAAAATATGAACATTTTAACACACAATTGGCAAATTAGCCAATGCAAAACCAATGCCTATTAAAAAAAGAAGATAATCTTCTCACAAACTGGTGTTTGATTTTGAAACAGGAAAAAAGTGGGGAAACAAATGAAAAGAATAACATTTGAATAAAACCTGAAACCAAGTAAATACTTTCTATGCTGCCTTATGGTAAACTTTGCTAATATTGATGTATAAAGAACAACACTGGCTGATGATGAAATACAGTCAGCTGGCATGGTGACACTGCCAGTATTAACCTGCAGGGCTGGACTGGGACAGAAAATCGGGCATTTTGACTACAGACCGGCCCACCAGGTATTAAAGCCATAAAGCCTTTGAATGAAAACAAATGCTGTTGTGACAGTGATGTACAGTCTTTTTGGTATATGTATGATTTCTATATATTTTACGTCAGATAAAAACTTTGTTTGCAAGATTCAGATAATTATTTAATAACAGCTAAATATTTGAAATGAGAATAAGAAAGAATAGTATCTCCCCCCCAGCGTAAACACAGAACAACTCCAGCTTTGTGTCTTTTTTTTCATTCTAGCTAAAGTCCGGGACAAACTGCGTCTCTTCTCAGCTCAATACGAAACGCATAATATTTTCTCTGAATCAGGGACCATTCCATTTTTAAGGAGCCGTTGGCAACTCTACTAACTAACCTTATGAATAAAATAAAGTTCACTATCAGTTAGGGCTGCCACGATTAGTCGACTAGTCACGATTACGTCGACTATTAAAATCGTCGACGACTGATTTAATAGTCGACGCGTCGTTTGAAGCTTTGTAAGATCACAAAAGACACAGGAATAAGTAGTAGGATTTAAGAGTGTAATAACGGACTGAAACAGAAGATGGCAGCACTGCATGTACAAGGATGCCAGCTGCCGTTAAACCCCGAAGAAGAAGAAGAAGAAGCTGTCCCAGAATTCATAGCGCAGCCCAGCTCCGTTTCCAACAATGGCGGCAGCTAGTTAACTTTAAAATTACTCTTATTAATCTTTCTGGGTCACAAAATAAACGTTTAACATATTTTCAGGCGAGAATGTAGCTGTGTAAACCTCAAATATCTGCTCAGTTTATCAAGACACCACATATTTTCAAAAGCGCTCTGACGTTTTCGGAGACGTCTGTTACCCACTAGCTCGATAGCGAGCCGGGGGCTAGGCTCACTAGAGCTCCCGGCAAATCGTTTTCAAACCCACCGCCGTCTTTCACTGCTCAGGTTAAACATGATATATAAGTCACTTAGATAACTTAAAAATGTTATTGTTTGGCTTTTTTTAGTATTTTATTTGTTCCTGAGTAAATCGGTTTGGCTGAGATTAAAGTTATAGTTTTTACACAGCTGAATAAACGTCAAGCAGACAGCTGATTATCAGAAGTGTGAGATGCTCGAGAATTTACTCCGGTGTCCTGTTATATTTTAGATAGCAAGGAGTTTATTAAACTTCACCAAAACAATCTGCAAATTTCATTAAAATTTAATAAACTATCATCTTGTCTTTTTTTTTAGTTAGCACATACCTGAAACACTTAAAGCTGTAAGCTAATGATAGTTATATAAGAGCAGATGCTGCTGGTTCAATAAGCTGTATGTTTTACATCCAATGGATGATGATCTGATTAGTCGACTAATCGCAAAAATAATCGATGACTAGTCGACTATCAAAATAATCATTTGTGGCAGCCCTACTATCAGTAACATCATAGCAACCAAACTCTGTCATGCTAGCTAGTAGCAGTACGAGTTATTGTAACTGACTGTAAAAAGTCAGCACAACGAAAATAAACTCCACCTAAACTTGGTTTATATCTGACCCAGATAGACTGCAGGTCATAACTTCTTACCTGAAGTTCAGTTCACCTGATACTCGGACCAGCGGCCGCCTCGGGTCTCTCCTCCTGCCTCCTCTTTCCTCATCCACCTGCTGGCCTCTGTGGAAGCTCCGCCATAGCCACCACCAAACAACTGAGTTATTTTTACAAAACGGCCAGCATCTGGCCAATCCACCACCTCTCATTGTTCATGCCAGCCCACGGTGCAAATGTCCGGTGGCTAGTCCAGCTATGTTAACTTGTTAATCTTTTGCTGAAAAAA
This sequence comes from Neolamprologus brichardi, assembly GCF_056152115.1. Classification (NCBI taxonomy): domain Eukaryota; kingdom Metazoa; phylum Chordata; class Actinopteri; order Cichliformes; family Cichlidae; genus Neolamprologus; species Neolamprologus brichardi. Next base: position 31,279,997 of record NC_142114.1, on the reverse strand, counting down.
TGTTTTCTGCGGTGCTCATAGTGCAGAAGCCGGTGCTGCATTCACTTACCCTCGGATATCTGAGCTTCACTGTGAAACCATAATCATACATTTGATATTTCATTAAATTTTAGTGTTTTAGCTTCGGGGTGGCACCTGGGTTGGCCAGTCTGGTTGGGGGGGTGGCCTGTGCCCCCCCAGGCCACCCCGCTGGACACGCCACTGAACATGACCATCAGAAATAAACACGTTTACAGCCCGATGTGAAACATAAGCTCCCTTTCCATTAGTACCTCCTCGGATCCACTCGCCCGGTTTCCAGGGTTTCCCATTAGGTCATAGTACCCGGTACTATTTTAGCACCTGCTCAGCCGGGGCTCCAAGCCATCCAAACACGTACTAAAATGTGACGTCGTCAGACTGCATGCCACCGATTGGCTGGTCAGTAGCATCTCGTTCACCAAAATCAAAACCGCCATTTATGAAACTCGGGAACGAAGGAAATGGCTAACAAACAACGAGTGTGAGGAAAGCCACAGACCGAGCGGGTTAGTATCGCTCGAGCTTCAACACGGCTTAAAATCAGGGTGTCAGTGTGTGTAACGTCATCCCTGTTAGCCTTCAGCTTTTCTGCTCTTTGGTCTTTATGAAAATAAACAGAAGCTCCACCCACCTGCTGCTCAAACCAGCCAATGAAGTGAAGGGCTGCACCGAGGTAAATGAGATGAAACTAGATCTTTTTGAACTGTGAATCAGGCAAAGTGGGACAAAAACACGGACTTCAGCCTGAAGTAAGGGCTCTGTTTCAGTGGCATGGACACGATGGGTACGTTCAGTCTTTAGACTGCTTGTTGCTATAGAAATGATCACCTGACTGCAGTTTTCAAGCTTAGCTGCTATTCGATATGATAATCAGCTGTGGTTTAAAAACAAAAATGGTGATGGCCAAAAGGTGTCAAAGGCCGGCCACGGCCATCTTTAATATACAGTCTGCAATCTGTGATCTTTTGTCCGTGTTTTTACATGTTTTTGATTTTCGTTTACATTTGGCTGCCCACTCGATCACCTGCACAGTTTATTCTGTGAGTCAGTGAGGCCTGCTGTGATGCATGGAGACAAACGTCGTAGCACGATGACAAAGACACGGGGCTCGATGTTCATGAGCGGGAAGGACGGGATCAGAAATGAGTCAGAGGGACGAGATGGTTTGAGGGTGGAGGATAAAGATGGAGCTGCAGGCAGGAGGAAAGAGGTGATGCAGAGGGTTGGTGTTACAGAGGAGGATGCTGGGATAGATCAAGCCAAATTTAAATCAGGCAGGATTTTTGATTTTCAGAGTAAAATCATCCAGAATTTTCTTTTAATTTGGAATAATTTTCACCAGAATTCCTGAAAATGTGGTAGAAAGAAGGACAAAGACGGTTCTGTTTCTTCCTCATTAAACAGCTACTGTGTTTTCTTTCACCAGAGTCCACGGGCCCTGTGCCTTACGACACCATTGGCCAGAAATTTATCGTTGTGTTTCCGGAGAACATCGCCAGCTACTACCCCAGCCCGGCCAGAAACTGGGTCATAATCACTGCTTTGAAAAACGGGACAAAAGTCCACGTTCGTCAGTACAGCAATTCTGAGCCTAAGGACCTGAACGCTGGAGAAGATTGGTATTTCAACGCGAATGCAGTGCTGGAACTCGGGAAGCAAAACATCTCCAACAAAACTCTGACCATTGACAGCAACAATGATATCACGGTTCAAGCCATCAGCAGTAAAGAAGACAGTGTGCAGACTGCTGTCGTCATACCTACAAACAAACTCGGCACAACGTACCTCATCCCACCAATTCCCGGCACAAATAATTTTCAGGACTCAGTTGTGCAGACGGTGACGGAGCGAGGCCCGTTCAGAATCATCATCGTCAACGGTGTTCAGCAGCAAAACAGCGTGAGGGTCGCAGGATTAAAGACGCAAGAAGTTTCCCTCCAGTCAGGCCAGGTTGCTCAGATCTGGTTGAATGAGAGGGCAGGGTTTAAAAACGTGACGGCTGAAAAGCCAGTGGCCGTCCTCTTTGGCCACCCCTGCGTCGTCCAGGGCAACTGCAGCTGCGGGCTGCTGTACACCATTCTGCCGCCAGCCTCAGGCAGTATGCTGAAGTACTTGGTTCCTCCATTTCTGACCCAGGATGCTGAGGGACAGACGAGGGTACTTTTGGCACAGAACGGTTCCACCAGCGTCACGGCCTACGCCTCAAGCTCACTGATGTACGATGTAGCCGGCACAGCCATCCTCTACCGGCCAGGATTACTCCTCCCTCTGATCCCAACAGAAAACTTTGCCTGCTGCTTTGTGGTCACAGCAATATCCTCGAGCTCCAATAACTACGCCGTGATCGTGGTCAGCAGTAACGTCACCGACGGGGTTCGTGTTGGAAATGACCGCATATCAAGTGCAGACTGGAGAAAACTGGAGGGGACTAATTACAGCTCGGCACAAGTTACTCTGAGTTTGGTTAAAACTATCATCTGGCACACTTCCTCCAAAATGGCCGTCTACTTTAGTGGGAACAATGGCAGCACTTCGTTTGGGAACCAGGCACCTGTCATCAGTTCAAGCCCAGGTGAGGAACTAAAATCTGCTGCTGATTTCCACAGTTAGTGATAATATCCACTGAGTGCAGGACACCGTCATATGTACCCGTGCATCTAAAAAAACAAAGATCATGAAAAAGTTTGGTTTGTAATTGAATGCAGACTTTTTATTGTGATGATTTCGTCTCGTACGTCATTAAAATCAGACAAGATCAGTCGCAGGACTCTCAGTACAGAAACGTCCAGCCTCTGAAGAGTGCTCACCTGAGCGCTCAGCACTTTGGCGAGTCGTAGAGGGCTCAGCTTGTCCTGCTGAGGTCTCACTGAAGCACAGCTGCTTACAGACCTTCAGCTTGGATTGGTGGGTCAGATGTTTGGCCTCTCCCACTGATTTGCTGTGGGGTGTCAGGTCAGGTGAGCTGTGGGCGGGTGCTAAGTCCTTAAAGTTCGTCAGCAGATGGCACACGGCCCCGAATCATCACCGACCGCAGACTCAAGCATCTAAGTGTCTGCTCGTCAAGAGTCCAGGAGCCTGATGCTGCCTTTCATTTCCAAGAGAACTTGGACAGAGCAACGGTCCAGTTCTTTCCCTCTTTAGTCCAGATAAGATGTCTCTGATGCTGTCGTGGGTTCAGGAGTGCTTTGATAGTAGGAGCGCTGAAGACGTCTCTGTGAGGGGGCTCCTGATGCTCGGACACCAGCCTCGGTGCACTCCACAGGAAGATCTCCCACGTTTTGCAGAGCTGCAGGCGTCATTCCCGTTTACCTTCCATTAATATGCTGCACTGTCAGTACAGCCAGCCTGACTCCACCCTCCCCGTGGAGCCTGTCGGTGATCTTCGTCTGGACAGGAGTGTTCAGACGAAGATCATTCTAGTTCAGACGAAGATCATTCTAGTTCAGGCCTCACAACCGTGAGGCCTGAACTAGAATGATAAATAGTGAAAATGGTAAATGGCCTGTATTTGTAAAGCGCTTTACTTGGTCCTAAGGACCCCAAAGCGCTTTACACACCCATCCACACACTGGTGATGGCAGCTACATTGTAGCCACAGCCACCCTGGGGCGCACTGACAGAGGCGAGGCTGCCGGACACTGGCGCCACCGGGCCCTCTGACCACCACCAGTAGGCAACGGGTGAAGTGTCTTGCCCAAGGACACAACGACCGAGACTGTCCAAGCCGGGGCTCGAACCGGCAACCTTCAGATTACAAGACGAACTCCCAACTCTTGAACCACGATCGCCGCTGCAGCTCACACATGTGAGCCATGATCAGCAAAATAAAGCAGAAATAAATAAAGACTATGTGGGGATAGGTTAATTGGATAATCCAAATTGCCACTAGGTGTGAATGTGAGTGCGAATGGTTGTCTGTCCCTGTGTGTTGGCCCTGCGACAGACTGGCGACCTGTCCAGGGTGTACCCCGCCTCTCGCCCTATGACAGCTGGGATAGGCTCCAGCGCCCCCCGCGACCCTGAAAAGGAGAAGCGGAAGCGAATGGATGGATGGATGGATAAATAAAGACTACAGAAATGTTTACCTTTGTGAAGCTAAACTTTGAGACGCGCGGGTTATATAAGTGGGAAAAATGGGACTCAAGAATGGAAACAGAAACGTCAGACGCACAGAGCAGTGATGGAGCTGCGATAACAACAACAACTGAAATACAAACTAGATTTAAAGAAAGAAACCGATGCAAACAGGAGCCAGGAAAAAAGCAAGCGTCCACTCTTTAGCTGCTTCCTTCCAATAAATGTGAACGACTGCACCCTAAACTCTAAACAACTTTACACCTCGGACGTTTGCTTTATGTCTAGTCTTGTGAAACCTCTGATTTCAGCCTTTTCTTCTTCTTCTTCCCGAACAGATTTCAGGGGCTGCGTTGTGACCCCCGAGGTTATAGACTTGAAAGAAGAACACATAGGCTGGCGTGAATCTTTTAATACCTGCGCTAAGAGCAAAAACAAAGAGCTGCTCTGCCTGTCAAGCACCGACCTCCAGAAACAGATCTATGGCAAACTTAGCCAGCACAAGTCTTTAGCTAACACTGTACAAAAGGTGTGGATCGGCATGCGGCGCAGCTCGCTGAACGGGGAGTGGTTCTGGGTGAACGGGCACAGCGTCAACAGCACCAACTGGGGTGGCGGTGAGCCCGGTGGGGTGGAGGAAGGCCAGTGCACTATCATGCGTCTGGGAAACGGCACGGGCGTTGAGTGGAGCGATGACGATTGCTGCATGGGTGCTCATTACATCTGCTACAAGGGGCCGGAGCTCTTCCCCATATAGGACAGGAAGTCTGCAGCTCTGCACTGTCATTAGTTTCACTGCACATCCTATTCACATATAAGCATGCTGTAGCTTTCACATGAATATTTTATGGCTCTGTAGAGAAAAACATGTACTCTAGTTTAGTCTGAGGGTTTCGTCACCGCACACGCTCTGCTTGGTCAGACACCTGAACAACAACCAGCAGCGTCTGTGTCCTGAAAACCGAAGCAAATCTGTAACGAAGCATTTAAGAACATTTCACTTTGCAGATGATGCTCCTGCTCATCTGACTGGGAAATGTTACGATCGTTAGAAACCAGTATGCAGCATCACTGGTTTCCTGTTTGATTGTAATCGTCTGAGAAGAGTGCGAGCTGTTATTTGTCACTATTTAAAGTGTTTGAGCTTCGTGTGTTTGATGGTAAATGTGTAATAATCAGCTCTACAGAAGCTTCAGCAGAGTGATGCTAACTCATATTCACTGTTTGCTCTTAGATGACGGTTTCTGGGATAAATGATAAATAAATAAATCAGCCGTCTGCTGATAGAAAACTTTTCTATAATAACTGAAGATTTAAATTCAAGTGTGATTTTATTCTTTAAGGATTCCTAAACCGAGCTGAATGAAAAGTTCACAGGTAACCTCGTCCTCCTGATGCTTTATATTATTTACCGGTTTGAAGTCGACCCAGAGTTTGCATGTTGAACTGTTGAATCTGATTGGTCAGAATCATCTATGCACCAGTTTTATTGTAACAATGATTATTCAGTCAATCATGGACTCAGTGACATATCAATAAATCTGTTTTGCTGTGACAAACTGGACGCTGTTGGTCTTTTATTTGTTCCCAGTACAGAAACGTCCAAAACGATTCACATCTTTACACCTTTAAACTCTAAATGTTCTTTATTGTCAGGCGAAGAATTTAAAGACTTTAGTAACTTTACTGTTAAATGGATTTAATGTCCAACAACAACATTAATGAGCAAATTTCAACAAATATTAAGTTTGCAGATGATGTGCATCAGTTGTTTCAGACTTTATTTCCTTAAGTTTCCTGTAAAAACCTGAAATCATTTGGTAATTAAAGCAAAAACAAAGTAAACAATTCTCATTCTACTTAATTCTAGTGGATTTTATTGCTTAAATAAAGAAACTTTCAGTAAATGCACATCAAATGTGGCTAATGATGAGCAAATAAGTCAACTTCATTTCGATGTACTCTCAGCCGCCACTTTATTAGGCACACCCATTTTTGCTTCATGGCACAGATCTGTGCGGCGATTACGATCCGTGATGATGTGACAGCTGAGCACTCATCAGCGTCATGTTCACCCAATCAGCTCGAAGCAGGAATCATACATAATTTACTGGCTGTTTGATCAGCTTATAGATCACACTGTTCTAACTCAATGATTACATATACTTTCTCATGATTATATGACTGGCATCAGTCATTTCCTCCAGCAGCTGAGCCCCTGCAGAGCTCCGCCCTGCACCATCCACACCCCCATCCCCACCAGCAGGAGGACTTTTGCCCCCAGAGACACTGACAGGAGGAGCAGGAGAGGAGGTGAAGCCCCGGCCAGAGAGAGAGGGGGCTGGGGGGGCAGGACATACAGGGTGGCCTGCTCTTTACCCAGTGGGTTGGAGGCGCTGCAGGTGTACTGTTGGCCTGGCTCCACGTCTCTCAGCTGGCTGACGGTGTGGTAGTGGCCGGTGGAGCCCTGAGCCAGCGGCCTGAGCAGAGAGCCCTCCAGCAGGTCGTCCGGGCCGAGCCACTGGACGTCCGGCAGCGGGGAGCCCTGGACCCGACACAGCGCTCTGTAGCCGGACTGCTCGGTGCCCTCCACCGACAGGCCCAGGATCTTTGGAGGAGCTGGAGGAGGAGGAAGAGGAGTCAGATGCTGTGGAAGCCTTCATGCATCTTAATCCTACTTCACAGCCGCCGAGATTAAAGGTTCTAGCTGCGAGCTAACTGTTGTAATAGAAAATCCACCCTTAAAATCAGCTGTGTTTCAAAAAGCTTCACTACACCAAGCTGCTGAAGAGCAAGGGCTAAACTGTTTCTGGGTCAGCTGTGGGTGATTCGGGCGGTACCTTCCACTCTCAGTCTGGTCCCCATCTTGTCCTCGAAGCTGATGTGTTCTCGTCCTTGAACCTCCACTCGGCAGTAGTAGCGTCCGTTATCCTGCAGGATGGTGTTACTGATGCGCAGCGACAGGTCGTGCTCCCTCGGGTTTCCCTCCAGCCGATAGCGCTGGTCCTGCTTCGGCCCCGGCTCACATGTGGGGGCTCCGGACCGGCTGGTGCAGCGGTACAGGACGGTGGCTCCCTGCCCGTGGCCCAGACGCCACACGACCTGCAGGGAGGAATGCTGGGAGTGCTGCGGATGGCCGAAGGTGCACGGCAGCACCACCGGGTAGCCCTCGATGCCTCGTACCTCCGGCTGAACCGTCACAAACCAGCCGTCTTCTGCAGAGCTGAGGGCTGATGGGAATAAAGGAGTTCAAGTAAAATCTGTTATAAGTAGCAGGAGGTTGCTGTTGTTGCTGGACAAGCCCAGAAGAAGCTTAAGCTTCATTGTTTGCTGATGTCACCTGAGAGGCAGCTGTTATGCAGCCACCTACCACTAGCTGGTGCTGTAGCTGCAGCAGGGTATCAGTGCTAAATGAGCTGAGCAAAATGACCAACAGCACAATGATTCATGGTGACTGGCCTATGAGTGTGCAGAGTCGTGACCACGCCCACTCCCTGCAGCTTTTCCTTAAACCTGAATCACTGTGAATCGTTGTGCTTTACCCTCCTTTGTCACAATAATCTAACATCATTATTTTACTTAATGAGACATGAAAACAAAAACCGTCTGAAAGTTCACAGAGATCAGCTGACTCACAGACCTGTAATCAGACTTCTTAGAACCGGAGCAGTCGCCCCCTGGTGGTCATTACAAATACAAGCTTGAGGCAGTTTGTGAAGCACTGATGTGATTCAGAGACACAACAGACACACAAATGGCAAATAAAGCACACTTATTATACATTTGGCTCATTTTTAAATGGTAAATGGCCTGTATTTGTATAGCGCTTTACATAACCATTCACACACACATTCACACACTGGTGATGGCAGCTACAGCCACAGCCACCCTGGGGCGCACTGACAGAGGCGAGGCTGCCGGACACTGGCGCCACCGGGCCCTCAAACTTCTCATCACTTTTCTAAAGTTCTGCTGTTTCTCTGAGAGAATCTGTGAGGATGCTTCTGTCTGTATTAAAGCACAGAAATGACATCACATCCTGGCACATTAAGACAACGTGCACGTGCGTAAATCAGCTCACCTCGTGTGACGGACAGCAGCAGAGTCAGAGTGCTGCAGAGCAGCCGGGCGTCCATGATCCGACCAGATAAGACAAAGAAACAGGACGGCTGTGTGTGTGTGTGTGTGTGTGTGTGTGTGTGTGTGTGTGTGTGTGTGTGTGTGTGTGTGAGAGTCAGTCCCTCCCTGTCGCTCATGATTTTCCGTTTCTCTATTTATACCCCGTCAAGCTTCCATGTGATCTGAACTGTGTTTGCACGACTGAAACCGTGAAGAGGAGCTCAGGTCTGAGCTGCAGAAATAAAATCAGCTCAACATGTTTGGATGAAAGTATTCACACCGTTTACTCGTGTACAAGTACAATAGTGTAGAAATAGTCCAAGAAATACACGAGTAACATGCTGAACGTGCGCATGTCATCCCTGCACGCTGCAATCTCACAATGTTGTATTATTTCATGTTTCTTTCCGTTCTCAGTAAAATTTTAGATTATTTTAACGACTGTTTTATTTTTAATGTTTTATGTACTGAACTGGATCCTGTGTTTTGTCCTCAGGATTCTACATCCTGATTGTAAGCAAAGATAAAACGATTAATAGTAAAATATTACAGTTTGTATTTTAGATCAAATCGATAATATTTAGTAACAAGAGAACGTGCTGAAAAGCTGACGAGCGGAGGGGTGAGGTCAACAGTCAGCAGGTTAAAAGCATCGTTTGTTTGAAATTAAAGTCCTCAAATGTTGACTGATTACATTCCTGCCACCTGGGGGCAGTGCGCTCCCCCTGCATGACCTGCTGCTCTTTCTCCCAACCCTAGTTTGACTTCAGGTTTGGACATAAACCCACTGCGGTGGTTTCTTCCAATTTCACCACTCACTCTGCAGGAGGGGGGGGGGGGGAGATACAGGAGAGGTGGAGGAAGATCTCAGCCTGGGCGTCTATTGTCTCGTGTAGTCTGGAAGATGAGTGGATGATGGGGTGGGTGCAGTTTTCTCTGAGGTGGAGTGGGGTGGGCTGTCCCGGGCTCTGTGGGGCCGGGCGGCGCTGCTGTACTGGGCCCCGTCCGGATGGGCCTGGGCCCCCTTGTATGGGGGTGCCTACTGGGGTCAGCGGGGGAGCTGGCTCCAGGGAGGGGTCACTAGCCCCTCCCTTCCTTCCCTCCCCATCTCCAGCTGCCTCCCTCTTCCTGCTCCACCACAATCACCCACACATGCAGGGCCTTGGGGTAAAGGTGTGTCACCAGGGTGCAGAGGAGACATCCCCCCCTCTGTCCCCTTCTGGCTGCCTGTGCCTCAATTTTATCCCACAACTTAGACATTCACATTACTCACACTCTCATAACACATACATATAGGATCTTGGGGATGGGCACGCTACACGGACTCCAAAAGACCATCAGGGTGTACACCTCACCCCTGGCGTCGTTGCCCACCTCTCAATTTTAAATACACGTAGACACTGAGGGCTATCAGGAGGGGCTATGCGCTTACCTGCTGCTCTCTGGCAGGTCGCTCCATGCCCTCCTGGGTTTTAAATGCACCTTAGAACACACATGCATCAACACTACATATGAGCGGGCGGAGGGAGGTTTGGAGTCTTTTGGAGGCTGCTGAGTGACCCCTCATCTGGGACTCTCCTCAGCTCTTTCTGGGACAGTGGCACGGCTGCCCCTCTGTTGGTCTTCCTTGGTCTCTTGTGTTCTGAGGGAGTTTTCTGGAGTTTGATCTCCTCCATACCTGCTTCATGCCCTGGAGGACGGGGCAGTGGCCCCCCACACCCTCTAGCAGATCATTACATGAAGGAACCTTTTAAAAACAAGCGCGTCCATGCTCACAGGTGTACACACGGGTGCTCACACACACAAACTACACCCTTTTTGGCTCCTACCTCAAAGCACACTGTGCTGTCGATCTTACGTGCTGCACAATAATGTTTAATATTTAGCATTTACTGTTATATTCACATAGATCATCGTGATGTTGTTTATTCTATTTCTCTCGTTTTCTTCTGCTTGTTTTCTTTTTTCTTTCTCAACAGGTGATCCAGGTGATCGATAGATGGATTTTTTTTGTCTGCTTATTTAGTTGGTTTTTGTTTTTTTGCCCTTTATCCCCGTCTTTCTTCTCCGCTGTTTTTCCCCCCTCTTTCTTTCTCCCTTTTCTTTTCCTCATTCAAGTCTGTCCCGTATCTAGCAAGTGAAAATAAAAAATAACTAAAATAAACAATAAAAGGTGAATTAAATTGACCATTATGGCGAGGCTGGGATGGTCAATTTGGTAAAGTAAATCCGTTGGGCATCTTTCTTCGCCTTTAGACAATAATTCTGATGAAAAAGAGCCAAACGGGACAGGCAAAAAAAAAAGTATATTTAACCACAAATTTCCGATAAGAACGTTTAAAGTTAAGTTTTGCTCTGTGTTTATTCTGCTTTTGTGATGCAAAGCTACGCTACTGCAGTTCCAGAGCTTGAAACGAGCAAAAGTCCAGAGTTTGAATATAAAATGAAAATGATTTCCAGACTTGGTGAGTCAGAAAATCCCATGAAGCTGCTCTTTGTGCAATAAGTATATGTGTACTAACAGAGTGTCTCTCTGCATACACGTGAATGTTCCTGTGCACATCAGCACGCATCATAAAACAAACACAAACGAAAAAACCTGATAAATGGAAACAGGTGACTCAGACTGTGATGCTGTTTTCTTTATATGAACTGAAACTGTTCATGTGCCTCATGCAAGCTTTCACTTCATGATTCCATAATGTTGCTCCATAGTTGGAAACACGCCTTCATTTTAAAACAGTCCCATTAATGTCCCAGTCTGACCCTCACATTTCCACGTTCACCTGGAAATAATGAAAATGTGGAGGATTCAGAAACATTCAAAGGTATTTTAAACTGTGCACGGAGATTGGGATCACTCAGGTCCAAACACAGTGTGAGTGCTCCATCAGCAGATCAACATGTGAAGCTAAATTCAATCTGTAAAAACACATAAAATATAAGTAAAAGGTGTAAAACCAGTTTGGAAGTGGTCTCTGTTTCTCTGCTTCATCTTTGTCTACGTGACAGGAAACAGTTTAGAGTTAAGAAGTGACAGTTTTCTCAGAACTTCCTGTTTTACTCTCCGTGTGCAGTCAGTCTGAGGATGAGGCCCGCTACATGCAGTGTTGCCAACTCCTCAGTAAGGAAAATCGCTATTGGCTGTCCTAAAAGTCGCTAGAAGTCGCCAAATGATGTCATCGCCTAATTTGCATAATTGGTCATGCTAATGTAATTGTAACCTACGTTGTTGGAGAGAGAAATAACATCGTGGAAGAGACATAAAGTGAGTAAAAAACATCCTAAATGGATTTAGAATTTATTTAGAACTACAAATTAAATTTCTTTTAGCAGTTATTGTTTTTTAATGTCACAATTCCAACCCTGCTCATTTATCCGGGCTTGGACTTAAGGCATTAAGTAGTTTTAAACCTTGTGATCCACAAAACAGCATAACAGTAAAAGAAGAACTGACTGCGTTACAGTCAGTGTGGGAGCAGAGGCTTCGCTCATGCGCGATTCATTTGCAGTTTGGACGCACAGGTGTGAACGTCTCCTGCCCTGATAGCAGCTGGGAGAGGACTATCCTCCGCCCGTGAGCGCTTTAGCACGGGTGAGGTGCACCGTGCCAAAGCACCGCTGCTTGTTGAGAGTAAGAGCGATACACGCTTTCACGTCAAAAAGTCGTCACAAATAAGTCTCCAATAACAGAAAAAGTCGCCAGATTTGTCGCTAGTTGCTTTTTAGAAAAAAAGTCGCTAAGGGGTCTGAAAACTCGCTAAATATAGCGACAAAGTTGCTAAGTTGGCAACACTGGCTACATGCATCAAGGCCTCGTATCTTATCAGTGTTATTCAGTTTAAACCAGATGTTTGCAGATGTGGGGCAGCATGGTGTGGGGCCACAGTGGGCCCTTGCCTGGGCCACAGTGGGGTAACAAATAATACCATAAAACAGACTCTCGCTCACAGCTTCAAAAGTCAAACTCTGCACAGGCAACTGTGCTGTACATTAGTACATAAGTACCAGCTATGTTACAGCGGCTGAATGAAGAGAGCTGTCGAAGAGCAGCTCAGGAACGAAACCTTCATGAGGTCTGCACCAGCCTGATGCTCTGCTACGTTTCTTAATGACTGTTTTAAAGGCCTGTGCTGCAGGTTTGGGAGGCGCACACAAGCTTCAGCTCATGGTCGGCTTATCAGCGTTTTTGAAATGATGCCATGCTTTTATTTTGTAGTTGAATTAAAAGCGCCTCATATCCAGCACGGCGACGTCCTTCTCTCAGCCTTATATCACGTATGAGACGGTCATAAAACATGTGCTGCTTTTCACCTTCTTACTGTCTCCTGTGTGGTGTTTCCTTGTTATTACAGCGTAGTATGTGGGTGTGGGTGACCTGTGGGGCTGTGTGGGCGGGGCCACATGTGTCTGAAGTGGGTCTCCTCACAGAAACGCCATTGAAGGGCTGTGAAATAAACAAAATCATGTCCTGATGGTGTGTGTCTGCCTGTGCTCCTCATTGCGTCGTCTGTGTTTCTCTGCATTAGTTGGTATCTCTCCGTGTTTCTCTCTGTTCCATCTCGTGTTCCAGGTTTATTCGTTTTTCCTAGTTTAGGTTCGTGTCTTCGTGCAGTCCTCGCCGCCCTCATTTCTCTGTATATTTCACCCTTTGTAAATAAAACGCTCACCTGCATCGAGCAGTTTCTTGCATCTTGGGTCATTTAACTCCACCACACGACTGCTGCCCCAGCTGTGACAAGCACACTGTGAAAAGCAGCTTCGTCACAGATACAGGCTTTGATGAAGACCACCAGACTCCAGCCAGCAAACGTCCTGATTGACAAACATGAAAACAGGCAGTAAAATGTGTGAAACCCTGCAGCCCTGGGCTCTCTCACATATTTATTCTTCTCTTTAACTAACAGGAAATGATCAGAAATGACACATCTCACGCTTCCTGAATTTGTTGTTTGACGGCTTCATTTCTTTGTCAGTCTGAGGATGTGGCTGCAGCGTTTCTCCCTCATCCTGAGTGCGATCGTCTCAGGTAAGAACTTTGAATCTGGGTTCAGGCAGGATGGCATCAGAGAGGATTCAAAGACTCACAGTAGAGATATCCTGACTTTAGAGCTGGATTTTCCTTTAAGTCAAACATTTAGACACACAGGACATGAGTGACAAAAGAGCCTGGCTTTGTATTTCCGTTACTGAAAGACACGGCGGTTGGTGGTGAACACCACAGCACAGAGGTTAGACAGAGGCAGGAAACACAAAAGTGCAAAGTTCACCACAGAGTGATGCAAGCAGAACCGCAGCACGCTCCACAACCAGCAGGAAAATCACTGAGACACTCCAGAGCTTTTTCAAACCAGGCCACAGATAAACGTGTCCTCGTTGGACCAGGAGCGTCTCTGAAGGCCGAGGGGCTCCTGGTGCAGACACAACAGGCTGGAGGATGTTCTGCAGGTCTTATAGAACCTGCTGCTGGTGTCTCAGAGCATCTTCAGAGGTCTGCTAGAGTCCCAGTGTCGCTGGTTGGAGCTGTGCAGTGAGTTCAAACATGAAAATAACCATCCAGATGTTTTCTGTCAGGTTCTGTCTCAGCTGGATGGAAGCTGACCGTCTCTCCAGGGCTCAGAGTCTCCAGAGGGGAAGATGCTGTCCTTGGCTGCTTCTTCACCCCCTCACGGGATTATTCAGGAATGATCAAGGTCATATGGAAGTTCACAGCATCAAACACTCCTCCGTTCTTGGAGTGTCCAGTAAAAAATAATTCCATGCATGGAGCCAATCCCTGCGCATTTCCCGATTTAAAACATTCCCTGAAAGGAGATCCTCGATGGGGGGATGGGTCGCTCCTCATCAGGGATGTACAGCTGACTGATAACGGCGCGTACGTCTGCAGAGTGGAGCTCAACGGGTGGAGGAACTTTCAGGAAGCAAAGACAGAGCTTTATGTTGGAGGTAAGGTCGAGTTCAGCTTTTACTGAAAGTTACCAAAGTCGTACGAGTCACACAGGTGCAAAGACTGTAATGAAAGATAGCCACACAGCGACCTTCTGCCGAGGTTTGAGTCACACTGGACTGTAAATTATTCAGCGGTGACCTGTAGTCGTCCATCCTGCAGGCTTCTCTGTGCAGCTGTTCAGAGACACATTCATGGTTTTCTGCTGCTGGATCCAACATGCAGAGATACAAGTTGTTCTGAAGATTGTTGTCAAAGCTGCATCTGAAGCCAGACTGGTTTAAGGTGTCACATGATGGAAAATCATCTGTAATCAGATTACTCTTCTGCTTCTTGTCCCCAGCTGAGCCTCACATCCTGAACCTCTCTGTGGTGGAGATGCCCTGTGGCTCAGACAGCGCCCCCCGGAGGCTGCAGTGTCGAGCTGAAGGTAACCCGCTGCCTAAGATTGTGTGGCTGTCGGCCTCCAGACGCATGTTAGAGAACAAGGGTGAGTCCTCACAGTCCAGCCTGTACCATGTGACCAGCTGTGTGCCGTACCTGGAGGAGGAGGAGCTCACCTGCAGGGCGGAGGGTGCACTAAACCACACGGAGAGGACGTATCCAACCAGAGAGCCTCAGGATCAGAGTGAAGAGAGTGAAGAGAGTGAAGAGAGTGAAGAGAGCGACTCTCTGAAGATCCCTCTGATCGTGTGTGCTGTCATCGCTCTCCTGATCCTGATCGCAGGAATCGTCTTTTACTGCCTGAGTGAGCTCCTGTTTTTTAGCACAGCTGCTGTGGTTCACACACTCCAGCTCATATTTCCGTTCTTTCCTCCTTTGTCATGTTTGTTCTGTTTGAAGGGCGCAATCATCCACAGCAGGTCTCACAGTCTGCAGCTCATGAAGAAGGATTTCAGGCATTTTACTCAGTGGCTGCGGCGCCCGACTCCACTTCCTGTGAGTGTTTTTCATCCATCCTCTTCCACTTATCCTCGTCCTGATCGCGGCGCCGGAGCAGTCTGTCGCAGGTCTAACACAGACAACATATTTACTAATTAAACTGTTTGACTCTTGATTTAATTTGATTCAATGTTTTTCATATATATTTTTTATTAGTATTCAATATTATATTATTATTTATTTATTTGCATTTACTTGCATTTTTGTTTTGGAAATGTTTAATAGCTGTAGCTGGATGTCTGGAGCTCCTTTTAACTGCACTGACTGTAACTACAGATTCATTGATTGGAACGAAACACAACTCATAAGCAGTGTTTGTATTATTAGAGAAGCAGCACAAATATTAAAATAAGTAAATGTTATTAAGTTATGACCATAACACCGCAGGCTGAAACCGTACATCACTTAGAAACATCATCAGCCAGTTTTTATGTCACGGCTGAGGCTGAGTGTTGTGGCGTGGACCCAAAATAAAGATCCTCTGGCGGCTTGGTGGGCGCCGGACGGATCTTGGAGGATGCCTGGCATGCTGGACATGTGTTGGCAGTGGCAAGTCCAGACTACGCGTTGACCTCAGAATGAGTAGTATCTGATAAAGCGTTGACCTCTGGCTGGCACATGGCAAGGCCAGATGGCGGAATGGAAACCATAACCAGTTGAGCAGGTAGTGGCGTGGCAGCTGCAGGCGGTTGAGCTGAGGGCAGCGTGGGTAGCTACAGAACGTTGAAGAGGTGGTGGGGCTGTAGATGATGACGTGAAGCCGCGGTTGAGCCAGCGGCATGACAGGATGCTGGACGGCTCTCCACACAGTTAATGCATGGAGCCTGACGTCAAGCTAGCTACGCTAAGCTAACACTCCAGCTTCTCGCCCAAACACGGTCACTTCTGTTTCCAAAAAGCAGCACGGTTAAAGCCGAAAGACTGATGCTGACTATTAAAACCAGTCAGAAACCAGTGGGTGATGTCACAGTGGAAACATCCATCTTTTATATACAGTCTGTGGTTTTCCTCCAGAAAAGGTTAAAAACAAACAGTTTGCTCATTTTCTACTTTAGCTCAAACTTTCTGTAATTGCTGCTGTTTGTCTTCAATAACTCATAACTTTTATATTTACCTGATTGTTTTTCTGTTCTCGTCTCTGCACCTGAAGCGGAAAATCGTCACCGGCAGGTCTCAGCAGGAAGAGAAGAGGAGCTTCAGGAGGTTTATTCAGAGGCCGTTTCTATATCCTGTGAGTCCTGTGAGAACAGGAAGTTATTATCTCTGCTGACCTTATTTGTCATTGACTGAAGAAGACAGAAGCAGCTTCATTCACACAAGCTGCTCGCAGACTTATTGTGACTCCTGCAGAGTTCAGCTTTTACTTAGTAGTGCAGGTATTTTCAGATAAATCAGCTTCCTGCATGCAAACTGCACGACAACAGCAACCTGCCAGTGACCGAAGCAATCACAAGGAGGCTTTTGGTGAAAAAGCATAAATCTGTTTGCAACCGATTCTCACCCAGTAAAACCCAGTCTCCAGCAACCAGATGCCAACTGGTCTCTAGACGCGTCAGATGGTTTAACCGTGTGGTTCAGATGAAACAGCCCGTGGTCATTCTGGTGTGTGGACGCTGTGTCAAACAGACCTGAGATCAGACTTTAACTGAACTGTTCTTTGTTTCAGGCGACTTGTACTCTCCAATGAACATCCACGACTGAGCGAGGTATTAAAAACATCTCTGATTAACTTATAAACAAATACTATGAATAAACAAAGAGCATCAAGTGTGATTCAGATGTGTGTTTATTTTCAGGAACAGCAGAAAAAGTCAGACTTGCCAAACAACCTGAATTTTTAAAGTCACGCCTCGAAGTTCGTCCGGACTTGGAAACATCATGAAGCTGTTCTGTTACTCAGCAACGTGGAGCTTTTATTCAGACGTTTTCTCCATTATTGTCGCTCACGCTTCACCTGGTCCAGCTCCACCGCTCAAACTACCCAACACTCGCACACCGCAACTGGTCTTGCTCCACTTCGCCTGCTTTCAGCTAACCTACTGTTACTCGCCACACAGCTGATGCCACACAGCTGATGCCACACAGCTGATGCCTCGCAGGTGAACCCTGTTAGATGTGGCAGATTCGTGTCTCCTCCCGGGATCGAGCGGGGGTCTTTCATTGTTAGACAAATGTGTAAAAACAACACTGAACATCAGGCTTCATGTTTTTTCGTTAAGCTGATCAGTTTTGTTCAAATAAGAATTACAAGAAGTTTGTTTTATTATTTTCCATCAGAGCTTTTAATGTTTGATGCTGAGTTTGTGCTCACCTCTTCGTTTCCTTTGTTTTTATTGTTCTTATTCTCACACACATATTTATTATTTACACTACTTTCAAAATCAACAGACCATTCTCGCGAGGTCACATGATCACAGCCTGCACTTCCGCTAATGTCCGCTAACAGCACAGGT
Organism: Neolamprologus brichardi; assembly: GCF_056152115.1. NCBI lineage: Eukaryota > Metazoa > Chordata > Actinopteri > Cichliformes > Cichlidae > Neolamprologus > Neolamprologus brichardi. Next base: position 31,262,441 of record NC_142114.1, on the reverse strand, counting down.
GTGTCTGTGTGATGCTCACGTGGCTGCAGGCTGATCACCATGTTAGAGCTGCTGATCAGCACAATAACAAAGAGAAGATTAAAGTTGATATTACAGATCTGAGTCGTTCATTTTGCTGTTTTTTCCTGCTTTAAATGTCCTTTAAAGCTCTGAACCAGGAGACGTTTGTCGAGAATCAGCGTCTTCTCCTTCTGCTCCAGCAGGGGGCGCCAGAGATCGATTAAACACCGGGCTCAGAGCGCTCAGTGAAAACTTTGTTTGACGTCATGCGTCTGAGCGTCAGTGTTAATAATAATAATGTGTTCGTGTGTTTGATCAGAGCTGCAGCAGCACTGAAACAGCACAAAGCCAAAGGCCAAAGGTCCCACTGTGACTCCACCCCATCCCACAGAGGACCAACGACCCACACAGACTTATGTGCCCAGCTTTGTGAACCCTTTTGGGTTTCACAGCATTTATTTTCAATTCATGTCACATTTGCTGACTGTGGTTCATGTCAAATTAAGCTGGATTTAAGCACATATTATCTTTATTACTATACAGTTTAGTTGGTATCACAGGTAATTTAGCTGCTTTTGTTTCAGGTTTGATCTTTTTATGACACATTTTAGTGGTTTTATGTGAGCTTTTCATAATATTTTAACAAAGTCAAATGAAAACTGAGAGATGATTTATTTACAGCAGGAATGAAACTGCAGGAAGTTCGTGTTACCTTATTTGTACCCGGAGGAAAGTTTGCTCTGCAGTTATGAGTCACGAGCACGTGCACACTCTCACAACACATAAGTACAACGCTGAGAACAAAAACACTGAGGCTTTCACTAAGGTTTGGTTTGAGGCAGCTAAGGTGAGGACAGGGGAGAGGGGGCAGAGGTCAGAGGTCAGAGAGAGATCCAGTAAGGAAGCAGAGCGGGAGAAGCACACTGAGCGTTTGGTCAGGAGATAAAAAGCAGAGCCGTTACCACTTGACATAACCACAATCCAACAATCCAGTGATGAATGGAGGGATGAGCCCCGCCCCCAGGTGGCGCCTCATCTGAGCAGAAAGGCTCACGTACCTGAGTAAACACAGGGGAGAGGAGTTCAGTACTGCAGGGGGTGACACGGATGCTGTGCTTTTATTTTGGTAGTTTTGTTTGTTTCAGCAGGTTAAACTAGCTTTGAGATAAAAAACCAAAAGCCTTTGTGGGTACAAGAGCGGATGTTGTGGTGCATGTGAGGCTGGGTTTGATTCCTGGGCACATGAGTGCTGTCGTCATGGGAAACCAACGCGCAGCATCGTCCGGTCAGTTTGTGGTTTTCAACCTGAACTCCACAAGCGGCTGCAGCTCTGAGCTTCACTTCCTGCTGCTGCATGTGTGAGTGTGTCTGTGTGTGAGTGTGAGAGTGTGTATGTGTGTGTGTGTGAGAGAGTGTCTGTGTGTGAGAGTGAGAGTGTCTGTGTGTGAGAGTGTGAGTGTGTGTACTTGTTTGGACATCTTTGTGCAGACAAAAAATTGGCGTGCCACTATACTCGTGGGGACAAAGTGTCACAAAGTGTCACAAAGTGTCCGAGGGGACGGACACTTTGTGACACTTTGTGACACTTTGTGACACTTTGTGACACTTTGTCCCCGCGAGTCTGAAGCATGTTTGAGATTCAAAGTGTGGTTTTATTGTCGAGGTTACAGTTTGGTTTATTTTCATGGTTAGGCATTATGTCAATCAAATGTCCTCAGTAAGACATGAAAACGAGTGTGAGTGTGTGTGTTTCAGTTCATGTTGGTGTGTGTTTAACCACCTTGTGGCCACAGGATGTGGTTGAAAGTGTGAAGCAACAGTTGTTACGTCGCTATGGGAACATAAAGGTGTTAAAAAACACTTTCGGAGTTGAAGAAAAAACGTTTTTGTCTTTTTTGCAGCTTGTCTGACTTTTTGAATTTTCCAGCTCGTGCAGTGGCGTGTGGCGGTGCAGACCGTGAACCACCGAAGGCCCAGGATGAAGGACGTGTTGATGGTCGAGCACGCGGGCTGTTCTGGGCCTCGCTTTCTGTGCAGGCTGCTTTCAGCAACACCAGCTTACAAAAACCCACCGCGCCCCTGCCAGCAGCACACGTCAGTGTTAAAACCCACAAACACAGAACAAAACCTACGTTTTACTTAAGGTGAAGCTCCGACAGTCTCATCGCTTCTTTCTGTAATCGTTCAAATCTGGAGATTCATGAAAAGCAGCTCCATTCAAACAGGATCAAAGTGTGACGCGCCCTCAATGGAAACATCAGCTGCATTTGGATGAAGATTCTGTCTGTGCTGGTTTTGTGGAGCTACGTGTGGTCACATAGTTACATAGTTACGCCGTCATTAAAGTGGCTCCAGTCTAATGAGCCAAACTGTTGTAAAACAAGCGCAGCCTCTCCTGCCTCCAGGCTGGCTGCAGCTCAGGTGGTGGAGCAGGTCATCTACGAACCAGAAGGTTGATGGTTTGATCCCAGTCTGCTCCAGTCTGGATGCCAAGAAGAAAAGCGCTATATAAGAATCAGTCCATTAACATTTGTACAGTGTCGACCTCCAGGCCTCGATCGCGGGCATCCCACAGGTGAGCACACCTGAATCACATGATGAGTTCATTAGCAGCCTCTGGAGAACTTTAAGACATGTTGAGGAGTCATTTAGCCTTTAAACCAGCTGTGCTGGATCAAGGACACATCTAACACCTGCAGGACGCCGGCCCTGGAGACCTGGAGTTGGACACCCCTGAGCTACAGAGCACGAACAGTTCTGCCCTCCGGCTGTGTGACGCTGCGGCGTGACCGTACGTCGATCGCTTGGACGTCTTAAACTCCAGGCCTCGAGGGCCGGCGTCCTGCAGGTGTTAGATGTGTCCTTGATCCAGCACAGCTGATTTAAAGGCTAAATGACTCCTCAACATGTCCTGAAGTTCTCCAGATGCCTGCTAATGAGCTAATCATGTGATTCAGGTGTGCTGACCCAGGGTGAGATCTCAAACCTGCAGGACGCCGGCCCTCGAGGCCTGGAGTCTTAAAGTCTGTGAGGACGCTGCTGGAGGCCGACGCAGCTCCATCAGCTTGCAGCTTGTGAAACTTCACGCTCGGTGCTGCAGTCGCTGCTCAGGCGCACCTCGGTCGACGCAGCGCCTCCGTGAACATTACTGTGCTTCAGCCCCGCGCTCATGTTCACATGAGACAGGAAGTCGAAGCCGTCTGTGGTTATTGTGTCATTCTCTGTTCTATATCAGTCAGTGTGTCACTCAATGCTTACTTTGACCAGCACGGCGAGAAGGACGACATATTTTAGAGGTAAAAGTAAGACTCTGGAGACAGCGACGTGGGTTTATCCTTTTCTCAGCAACCCCCCACATAACACCCACCGTGGGAGTAATCTCACCTGTGAAAGGGCACTCTCATTTTCTGTTGCAGTGACGTGCGCTGACGGCCCACCCACAAACACAGAGGAAGCTTCCACTGCTCACCTACAGACACGCTGGCTCTCATCAGCGGCGTAGGTTTGAACCTGTACCACGTATGATGTCACACCTTATTAGGATTTACAAAAAACAAACCTCCTAACGAGGCTCGGGAGAGGAAGTGAGCGTCAGCGGCCGCGCCAACAAGTTGTCCAGTCGGCAGCAAACACGTCCTCTGTGTGGGACTTTTCCCATCAGTATAATTAAACAGTCCTCACATAAAACTTCATATTACTGTCAGATTAGACTCAAAGTGAAGGAGCTGCTGTGAGCTGTGGACAGAAACAAGTGCAGCCTCGAAGCAGGACGGACGACAGTTTGAACCTGTGCGTCGGATCTTCAGCTGCAGCTCAGCTGTGATGATGTGCGTCTCTTTCTCCTTCAGGTTTAGTGTTTCTGAGGCCGCTGTCTGAATTATGGATGATGCTCTGAGAGCATTTCAGGAGACTCCTCCAGCTCCTTCCTTCTGAAACAGAGACGTCACCGTTTGATCGTCATCACTGAAACCAAACCATCCTGATACTAAACAGAAAGATAAAAACGGACTCGTTGGATCCGGTGATAGAAGAGCTCTCTCACGTCTGTCTGCGATGTTCTGCCGTCGCATCAGCGGCTCGTGATGCTGCAGCTTGTCAAGTGTTGTCGGTGGAGCCGGGCGGTGCTTCCCTGTGGTGGTCTGAGCATCTCTGTGACTCTCTTGGCTTCTCCGGGTGGTGTCCAGCTTGCACTGAGAGTTCACAGCTAAATGTGCCGTGTTGGGATGGAGAGTCTGAGCTGGATCAGAGTGGAAGAGTTTAAGTGTCTCGGGGTCTCCTCTGTGATGGTGACGCCTCTGTAGTGACGTGGACGCTGTAGCGGCCTGTGGTGGTAAAAACAAAGCTGTCGACTCAGAGGTCGATCCACGCCCCCACCCTCACCTTTGGAGCTCTGGATGGTGACTGGAACAGGCGCCACCTCTCAGTTCTGTGGTGCACAGAAGTTTAGCATTCATCACCTGCACAGGAGCACGATCTGTACTCGTGAACACAGAAACAAGCGAGCGAGCGTGATGTGCTTAATGATTGGTTTTGTGCTTCTAAAGCACAATAGCTCAACTGTAGCTCCTCCCATTTCTGGTTGTGTACAGAGCTGAGGTAGTGAACCTGAGCTGCATCCATCGCAGAAGCGTGGAAACCTCGTGTGCTTCTGTGTGTCCACGAAGATCGAGTTGACATCAGAGAAAATTCATATTCGCAGCTCAGCCTGAGAGAGAGATTAATGAACTTCAGCTCGTTTTCTGTTACCTCAGGATGCAGGCGAGCATCAGCGCCCTGTGTGTGTCCAGACGACTGACGTAGTTTACTCCTCTATATTTATCTCACTGTTGTCTCATGAGCTGGTCTGCACGTCTGCACGTCTGCACATCTGCACGTCTGCATGTCTGCACATCTGCACGTCTGCACATCTGCACGTCTGCACACTCTTTAAAACGAAGGTTTTATCTCATGTTTCCTGCTTAAACATGAAATATTCAAACAGAAAAACAGAGAAAATGGTGCTGAGCTCTGAATGGAGGAGTGTGTGTGTGTGTGTGTTCAGTTTAAAGGGAAACGTCCTGACAGCAGCTCTGTTGTCCTGCTGCTCGGGAACATTCGTGCCTCTCTGGAAGCTGCTGCAGTGCTTCCTGACAGAGACCACACCTCCACTCAGCCCACAGGTCAACGCTGACACCTCAGCCACCCAAAAACCTGCACACACAGGATGTCTGCTTCAAAATAAAGGCCTCGCAACGAACACAAGCAGACTCACAGCATGTTTCAGTCAGAAAACAACATAAAGTCCAGCGTTATCACCATTCATGATTGTGTGTGTTTGCTGCAGCCGTCTCAGACTGATTAAAGTCATCTTATAAATATGACTCTCACATGTAAAGGGAATTAACAGAAACCACAATAATACAATGACATGAATAAAGATGGGATTCAGTGATATTACTGACTCTCTAGCATCTGTTTAATTTCCTGTTAGGTATCCTAACAACAAACTATGGTCTTATCAGAGATAAGATACATTATTTTCTGAATCATGTATCAGTATCTGATGGAAAATTAAAAGAATCAAATTCACCAACAAAACGAGAGCCGTGTTTGAGTTAGAATAAACACCTCAAACATCAAACTTGACGTTCAGCTTTAATATAATTTTAATTGATCATTTTTACTTATTTTTATTTATTATAAAACAAGCAACAATAAATAAATGAGATAAAATCACGACAACCTGCAGTTCCTGTGATGTCCAGCAGGGGCAGCAGGGAGTCAGTCCCCATAGACTCCCATGTTAAACTTTACAGCAGAGATATAAACTGCTTGGTCTCTACAGATTCCCCCTTCATAGCAACTGTAAAAATAATTAATTTTTTATCTGTGAGTTTTGAGACTTAAATTTATGGGCGTGGCTTGTCATTGACTAACAGCTGGATGGTCACAGGGTGTGGCTGGAGTCCCCGAACTGGACCTCTGCACGGTGTTTGTGCCATTGGAGCATTTTGGCAACATAATGACATCATGTGGCCAATAACATGTCTGCTGTGAGGTCACTGCACTAACAGACTGTTCAAGAAGGCGGAGCTCCATTTTTAGTGACTGAAATTCAAGGATTTCACTGAGGGTACACCAAAGCTTTGGTGATTGTTGAGTCATATACGGGTGATGTATGTTGAGCTTGACACATGAAAGAAACGCAAAAGCAGAACACGACATTTTATTCACAGAGGATGATGAAATGACCAGAATTTACACAAAAATCGAACAAACTGTGATTTAAAATAAATGTTAACGACCCAATCTCAATGATGTTTCTGTCAGATTGGCTCACCTGTGAAGGAGGAGAGTGATACGATGTTATTGAACACTGATTAGCAGACATATGTGTGTGTGGATGTACACTAATAAGAAAACAAGGCTCTAAAATGTCCAAAACCAGCGGGTGACATCAAAGTGGTGGTGTCCATCTTTATATACAGTCTATGGAACTCATAAAAATGATATTTCAGACACACTCAGAAAAATACACTCAAAAAACACAGTTACATTAAAAATATGCTACTGTTATTATACTGAAAATATATGAATACACACTGAAGTGTTTTGAGAGGACAGGGTTTTGTCGGTGCTTTTATTATGAAATATATCCCGGAAGCAGTCGCGTTTATCTGCTGCGCGTTGACGTCAGCGATAAAAACAGGGGCTGTGTCTTGTCGGGCGGTCGACGGTGACTTTCCGCTGCGGTTAAACTCGTTTAAACGTTTTATTTACCGTGCTGTTTACCGGCATCATGTCTCACACCGTCATCACCACGACAACAACGACCAGGACATCCGGGGAGAGCGGCCTGAACCTGGGCTACACCCGGACCATCCCGGGACTGCTCAAGATCGGACAGCTGGTAAGAGTCGGTCCGGTGGACAAACCCCGGGGCTTTACCCGGTTCTACCCGGGTTTGTGTGCGCCTGGCACAGTTTTCTAAAGATTTAGACACGAGAAACTTTAACTGTGAAAGATTTAAACGACTGTTGTTGTTATTGATCGGCCTGTGATGCTCGGAGTGATCGGCTCCTGATGGAGAAATATTGATTTGCGTAAAAACTTCCATCCAGACAGGGGCGGGCGAACAGAAAACAGGGCCCGGGGCTCAGAGACAGCTACAGACCCCCAGGCTTTCACAGGGGACGTCTCCAGCTGTTCTATGTGTCCTCATATTATTATAATAGCACCATTAGACCCACTCACACGGCACTTTATTAGGTACACTTTACTGGCACCAAACATTTGGATCCAGTTTTTCCTTCAGAGATGTTTTAATTCTTCATGGCTCAGAATCAACAAGCTGCTGGAAACATTTCTCAGGGGCTTTGGTCATGTGATCACAGCGAGATGATTTTGTGACATGGAGCGTCATCCTGCTGGAAGCAGCCAATCAGAAGATGGTACACTCTGTAAAAAAAAAAAACCCTGTAAAAAGTCTACTTAACCGCCTCCGTCCTCCGATGCAGCGATTTGAATTCTTTGCATTTCAGGATACTGTTCTGTAATAAACGGTAAGATTTATGCATGTTGTTCTTGCAACATTGGAATTTCGTAAATGAATGAACCGCTTGGCTTGCAAAAGTATGACGTCACAACGATGTGATTGGTCACTTGCAATGTTGAACCTGGAACAACATTTATGATGATGATGTGAGAACAACACGACACGAGGATGTCAGATTGTGCTTTATTTGCGGTCCTGGTGCCTTCCTATCAGCTTAGAAATCGTTTTCTGACACACTCAGACCAACAACCATGTTCAGAGTCACTCAGGTCGCCTTTCTCCATCATTCTGAACTTCAGCAGGTCGTCTCAGTGAGTCACTGCTATGTGATTGGCTGATATTTGTGTTGGCGTGCAGCTGAACAAGTGTACATAATAAAGTGTCCGGTGAGTCTGACCGTCTGTGTAAAACCTTTAACCCTTTAAGACCGACCATAGAACCAAGTCCGCCAGAGCTTATATTATATGTTTACATGCTGTGGAGCCATTTTTGGGAGCATTTCAAGTTGATATACATCAATACAACCATTACAGCCCAAATTTTAATAATATGTCTGCATTAAGTGCATAGTAATTACATAAATTGCAAAAAAGTGCAATAAACTACAAAAAAATTGAAAATCGTTTTTGTTTTTTTAACATATATTTCTAGTTAGAGAAATTTAAGAGGCTTATCCCTCAAAACTGTAAATACAAAAAAGTTGCACAAAATAGTTTCCCACCACAGGAAATTTATTTTGAGTGTCTTCATAGTTTTATTTCTGAAATATACCAATTTTTATACACTGCAGGAAAAACTAAAAGAAATATTATGATGCAGATTTGCAAAAAAGCAGCATATGCATCAAAATAAACTATTTCCAGCAGTGCAATATGAGTCCTAAGCATCCCAGAAACCACACAGAAAGTCTAAAGTCAAACATAACTTTTAAAAACACCAGTATAGGCTCATGAGGCCCTGATGGTAAAAAAAACTACATTTCCGCGAAAATGACGTCACTTCCGGTTTTGGGCAGGTCATGGCGGATATGCGATAGTTCGCGCTGATGGACGTAGGAAGTGTTACAAACAGCTGATCGGATCGGCAAAGCGTGTTTCTGGAATATTATGTTTTTGTTGCTGCAAGTGCTTTTTATGCAGTTTTTGCAAAGCTATATGTGGAAGGAAACTGTGACCGAGGACAAGCTGATGGCATAAGATGTAAGTACAACTCCTCCGGTTTCATATGCAAAAAAATTATTGCGCTAGCTCACGTGGTTGCAGAGCTACCGGGATTTAAAAATTGTTACGCAAAACAGAGCGTGCAGCTCTGACCGGCTTTAAAGGGTTAAAGGGCGATCGTGGCTCAAGAGTTGGGAGTTCGTCTTGTAATCTGAAGGTTGCCGGTTCGAGCCCCGGCTCCGACAGTCTCGGTCGTTGTGTCCTTGGGCAAGACACTTCACCCGTTGCCTACTGGTGGTGGTCAGAGGGCCCGGTGGCGCCAGTGTCCAGCAGTCTCGCCTCTGTCAGTGCGCCCCAGGGTGGCTGTGGCTACAATGTAGCTGCCATCACCAGTGTGTGAATGTGTGTGTGAATGGTTATGTAAAGCGCTTTGGGGTCCTTAGGACCAAGTAAAGTGCTTTACAAATACAGGTCATTTACCATTTAACGTCGTCTCAGGACGACAGGAGTGAAGCTCGCCTCCTTCATTATTTCTGAACACGGTGGTTTGTATGCAGTTTTCTATGTGTACTCCAACACGTGTACTCCAACACGTGTACTCCAACACGTGTACTCCAACACGTGTACTCCAACACGTGTTGGAGTACACGTGTTGGAGTACACGTGTTGGAGTACACGTGTTGGAGTACACGTGTACTCTGTCTGAGATGACGACAGAGCGACTGATTCTTGTTGGTTCGACTCAACAGTCAGTTTGAAACGTGTTCCTTTGAGACCGAGTTGCTGGAGGGTTCGATAATATTCTAATATTCTTTGAACTAAAACACAAATCGGCTGCTGAACGATTACTCGACCCAACAGCTGTTTGACCCAGAACAACCATGTTTACAGCTTCCTGCCACATTTGGTCTGGTTGGTTCAGGCTGTGCCGTCACATCAGGAACAAGTCCTGCTTATGTGAGCTAAATATCAGAGTTTCTGTGGCAACGGAGCAGAGCTCTGCAGTGCCACCAGTTATTTAATGGTGGCACTAAAAAGAAATCCTAGGTCGCACCGGTGCGACCAACTGTTCGAGTGGTTAAAAAAAAAAAGAAGAAAAGGTCTCTGCAACTCTGAACGTCTCCGTGTGGTCAACAACAGACACACATCATGCCCCTATCGTGGTCTAAACCAATCAGAGATAGTAAGGGGCGGGACCTCTCTGATATAGATATCCGATATCGAGTCATTAAATCCTGAATGGACTTTTAAATATAAACGTATTTTGCCAGAAACGCCAGAATCTCAGGTTAAAGCTCACAAAACTATTTTAACAACCACCAAACAGTAAATGAGAGCAATAAAGTGTGTCCCCTCCCCCCGCCGCCGGAGCAGGCAGGTCGTCAGAGGAGCCGATGTGACGAATACGTTTAACGTCGCCTACAGTATTACCAAAGAGAGCCAACGCACTTTAACGACAAGCATAAGATTGTTAGTTAATCATTTGCAAATGAATATCGTCTGTGTGGACATGAACTTTCCCCCTTTAAAAGTGCACATGTAAAGCTGCAGTGTTAGGCGACGTGGTTGAAAGATTTGGGTGCGCCTAACTAGTCTAGAGCTGAAGCTGCCAGAACCAAACGCATCATTTATTTATTATGTATTTATTTATTTATTTATTGTCTGAAAATAAACACTCATTTTACATTTGATGCCAGCAAGATGTTTTAAAAAGCTGGGACGGGGAGTGAAAACTGGATCACATGATGAGTGTGAGTCCAGCAGTGACATTTCCACAGTGTGTGGAGCTCATGAGAAACCAGCCGATCCTGAGGTGGAAGTCACTGCACGCGCTCAGGAGCTCGGCGGTGAACGCGGCGCATCGCTTTCTTCTTTTTTGCTTGTTTAAACAAGAAGATGCAAAAACATGTGATGCGCCTCCTCAAACTGCTGCTCGCCTCTAATGCAATTAAAATGAATTTCCCTTTTCCCAGATCTCCCTGATCATCGCCTTCCTGTGCGTGTTCTGCACTCGCGGCTGGCCCAGCTGGCCGGCCTTCCAGTACTTCGAGGTGGTGACGCTGTGGTTCCTCGTAGCCTTCCTCATCTTCTTCCTCATGCACCTGTGCAGGCTGCAGTCGAGGATGCCCTGCATCAACTGGCCGCTGACGGTAAGAGGAGCGACGCTTCCATCCGTCTGTGTCGGTCTCACTTCTGCATTTCAGCCGAACTTCTGCATCGAAGACTTGAGTGTTTGATTCTCAGCGTTGCGTAACAGGAAGCTGCTGTTACGCAACGCTGAGAAGCCAGAAGAACATCTACCCAAATGTTCTTCTGCTTCTCTGTGGAGTTCAAGGAAGGAAGAAAGCTGCTTGTAGTGCACCAGCAGCCCCTCGTTTACCTTCCTGACCAGTCGGTGATTTTCAGATTGAGCAAATCTCGACTTTGGATCAAAATGAAACAAATCAGCTGCTGCAAAGTGTTCCTTAATCTTTTGAGAGCTTTGTGACCTTGAAAATGTTCATGAGCACCAAACATGCTGGGAGATCTCAGCCTGAGACCGAAACCTGCAGCTGTTAGTCGCTCGGCTCAGATTTCTGCTTCCACACATGCCGAGATTTCCTCTTTCTGCTCTGTTGAATCCAGAGAAATGTTAAAAACTGTGAGATGATTGCTGATCTTCACATGGACGCTGCACATTCATGCAGTCTGCTCAGCTGTAAACAGTACTAATAAAGCCCGGGGTCACCCGACCCCCAGCATCCTCTGCACATCTGTTCAGCAGCGGTCAGTCCCTTGCTCTTATTTTGAAAGTCCAGCAGCTGCGGTGCAGGTCTGGTTCCTGTGCTGGACTCTCAGCGAGCTCATCCGACTGCAGGATGAGAGACGTGCTGGAAATTAAAAGCACTTCCTGTACAGCAGTATTTATTAATGAATCTATGAAAACAGAGCTTGAAGCTCCCGCAGAGGGAATGTTTGCATCCTGGTTTCAGAAGCAGAGTGCAAGGCTTTGAAGCCTTGCACTAAAGCGGCGCTCTGAAGGCTCGGAGCTCCTCTGTGGTGGAGACGAGGTGCTGACAGATGCTGAGAAATGTTTATTGTTCCTCTGCTGTTTCAGGAGTTCTTTCATTACTCTGTGGGATGCATCCTCATCCTCATCGCCTCCATCATCGCCTCGGCGAAGAGCGGTGGAGTTTCAGCGCTGGTGGCCGGATCGGTACGTAAGCGCACAACTGCGAGACTCGCGTTGTGTCACTTTGCAGCAGACCAGCTCTGTGTGTGGCTCCTCCCTCTGATCACGCAGGACGTCACGTTAAGTTAAACCTGCTCCTGCCTGAGCGTCTCTGAGTGCGATCCGTCAGTAAACTTGAGCAGCTTTACTTTGAAAGGTGTTTGTAACGTATTGTGTGTTTGTTCACAGGTGTTTGGATTCATAGCGACGTTCCTGATGGCCGTGAACTTGTGGACGTCTTACAGCGTGGCTTGTGCGCCTCAGTCTGGTAGGTGCTGTCCTTCACCTGAGCCTGTTACCTGCTCACATGGTTCTGGGTTAAACGTCTCCAGCGCTGGGCGAGGGTGTCGTCTTTTTAATCAAACCTTCATGGCCTCATCTGCTTTTCATGAGCAGGTTTCAAGTGAAGCATGTTGTTAAATTGCAGTGCATTCAGGGACAAGTAAGCGTTTTGTGCTCAAAGTCGATGTTAGAGGCAGGAAATCGGACGAGCGTGAGGGTTTGTGACAGTTTGGCTCAGAGCAGCTGCGACACTGCAGCTCCTGTGGGGCTCCAAGGAAGGAGCAGGGGTCACGGGGTCACGGGCCACCTCAGTCAGACGAGCATCAGTGCGAGGTGCTGCACAAACGGTCCAATCCACAGAGGCTCCACCCAGGCTCCACCCACAGCACAGCCTCGATGGGTGCAGCCAAAGGGGGGCCGACACAATATTAGTGCCTAATATTGTGTCGGCCCCCCTTTGACTGGTCATTATGTCATTATGTTCCACCTGACTGGTGCATATTTGTCCACAGTTGGACTGAAGGTGGCTGCATGCCACATTTAAAACATTGTTATCGTATAAATAATGCAAACGTGCACCTCCCTGCTCGAGCTCCCTGTGATAAGTGGAGGGTTTCTCTGAGGAATGCTAACGATGCTAACGATACTAATGAGTTAAAAGTGCTTTTTTTTTTCCAAACAGTGAACCAACTGTTTTCTTCGAGCCACGTGAGGCCGATCCACATGACAGCAATTACTTCTAACACTCTCTCTCCCCACATGTTTCTCCCATCATGCTTTTCTGCAGTCATGTAAAAAGCGTCCCGTCATGATGGAGTCAGATGGCTGTGTTGGCAGTTTGCTGCGTCCTGGTTCTTCTCTGCCAAGCGACCACCTGGATAAATCTTACTGCAGAGGAGCGCCGACGCAGCACCGGCTGGGCGGGACGGCAGTCAGTGTTGTTCTTTTACTTCCTCGTTAAATCGGACCACTGTGGTCACGTTTCCATGGTAACGGTGCTCTGGGTCACATTTGAACCATCAGTAATCCTCATTGATGAATGACAGCACAGTCACCTGGAATTGTCACCTTTATTACATTTCCCATCATTCCTGTTGTTTTCTTTCTTTTTCCTTAAGAACGAGGCGTAGGCTCTAACGCGACGGCGCCCTCGTACTGCTGTGTGCCATAAATGAGCGCGTCCTCACGGTTTACAGCGCCCATCCTTCTGCTCCTTTGAAACTTCCTCGAGCTCTGCAGAAGCAGTTTGAACCACAGATGCATTAAAATCACAGCAGTTCTACTTTAAAATATTAGCGTTGAAATATTTTTATCACTCAAACACGAGTCGCATGCTAATGTTAGCATGCTAAAAATTTACTCAGGGGCTGTAAAACAGCAGCATGCTAACAAATGAAACAGGTGAAACGTCGGCATGCCAACAAAGCAAAAGAACAAAAAAATCGTCGTTTTTGGCGAGTAAAGACACGTGGCAGAAATCGTTATTTCTTTGATTGTCAGGAAGCCCGTGGGCGGAGTCTAACCTGCTGGAGGTTCAGTTTGTTTTAGCCAGCTGGGTCATTTTTAAAGATTCAAGGAAACTGAAGACGCTTGTATGCATGGAAACAGGTTGCAAATTTTAATGACTGAAAAAATCTCACATTGATTATGTGGGTCAGTAATGATGTCATCGTTCATTTATATTACAAAACAAGCTGCAGATAAATATACGAACCAGTTTGACTCATGGACACGCCCACTTACATTAAAGACAGCTGTCTCCAGCTGTTCTGCTTGAGATGCTCGAAAACCCGACAAATGCATCAGAAAACACGCGGTTCAGTTTGTGTCGCGTTAAATCAGACCACAGCTGGGAGCTCACGTTTATTGACTCAGCGTGTCCGTGGCCCGTAGATACATGTACAGGAAATAAACCTGAATGTGTGTCGAGAGGTGTTCTGTGGGAAGCTCCAGCGTTTGATGTCTGCTTGTGGGATTTACTGACAATAAGAGAAATAAAGGCCAAAGCACAGCGTTATGGAGGAAGAACATGTAATATGTCACTGACGGGGATTCAATCTGTAACTGAACAGTTCAGAGACGTTTCAGCAGGAGCCGCAGATTATTGTAATTACTGTTTTTGTTCAGCTGTCCTCGGTGCGTAAAACAACCAAACTTTTAGCCATTTGAATTTAAAATTCAGTCTGAATTTTGTATTTAAAAAGCACATCTGTGATTATTTTAGAGGATGCCAAAAGAGAGCGATGTATAAATTATATCAGGATTATTGGTAAAAAGGAACTGTGTGGAAATCTGTGCGGATTAATAAATGTAATGACATGGATTCATTCAGATTATCCAGATATTCACGTGATTAATGATCAATGATACTTCGTTCAGTCGCGCTGAGATGGATTCAAATGAACCAAAGAGATTAAAAGTGTATCTATGGACAGAAGAAGACATATTGTAGTAAATATTAAACATCATCCATTTAAAAGTGTTTTATAATTATATGTTGGAAGCTACATTTTTGGAAAAATGTGTGTTTTCCAAAAGAAGTCACTGCAACGCCACATCAGTGAAAGCACAGACGAGCTAACAGTGAAAATGCTGTAAATATTCAATGTGCTGCACTGAGCGTGTTAGCCGTTTTACAATCGTCCGACTGTTTAAGCACAATCTCTGTGTACCTCTCCCAGCCCGTTCGTTCTGATCATAGTTATTGATCTGTGCTTTCATTCAGTGACAGAAAACTTTTGTTAATCTGCACACGGTGACTTCCACTCCCGCTAACTGCTAGCTGCTAGCTAACTGGGCTGTTAGCTATGCAAACATCTCTGATTGACTCAACGCTCAGTTGAACTTACGTGGAAAATGAAGTCACACCTCTGAACCTAAAAACTTTAACGTAAAAAATCGTTATGAATCAAGACAGAGACGCCAAATGTGGCAGGTAGCCAACGTTAGCGGAGACGTTAGCTTACAGCTAAGTGATTATTAAAACAAACAGAATTAAGAGTTTGTTGAAAATGGTTAAACCATGCTTATGTTTTCTGTTAACTATGCATTATTGATACATAGTTAACATTTTATTAAATGGAATTTAATGAAGTTAATATAGCAGCACTAGCTAACAAGCGTGACCTAGCATGACTGTTGTTGATGCCACGCCCATTTTTTCTCGGCTACACTGCCGATCTGATTGGACAGGAGGGGAGTTCATGCTAACATGTCAGTGTTCACATGACAGCTGCTGCTTGTCTTATTGGTCTTTACTAACAAAGTGATTAATCCCAGTTTACAGGTGTGCAGATAAACTGCTGTAAACGTCTTGGAGGAAAAACACATTTCCAGTTTTTCTGCTGCGTGTTCTTTGTAGAACCCAAACTGGTTTCGCTTTAATTCTTAGAATAAAAAGGCTCAAAGTTAGACCCTTTTCTGCCACCTGTCGTTAACGAGTAAAACCATTTGGTGTGTAACGATAATCCTGAGATTACTGCCTTACTGTCCGCTCAACATCTTAGTGCGATGCTTCTGACTCTGCACTGAATGTGTCTGAAATTTCCTCTGAAGTAGCTCAGAGCACCAAATGAAGGACTGACCTCTAATTGGACTGAATGTTAATCTGTGGAAGGTTTACACAGTACTTTGTAGTACATTTAAATACCCGTTAGTGTCTGATCCTGGAGCCTCTACACACTGTGTGACATCATAACGGGTTCCTGCTCGACTGGTCTGTGGGAACCGTCAGGAACTTGATGAAAGGAGCTTTTTGTAAGAATGCTTTTAGCTTCAGACAACTTCATAAACTAACTTTAAAAAGCATAATGAGGTTGTGGTGGCTTAGCGGTGCAGCGGTCGGAGCTTCATGTTCTCCCTGTCTGGGTTTCCTCTCACAGGCCCCGCCCACAGGGTTTCAGTAGTGAAACGTGCCACTGACTGAGACACTGAATAAGAGCGGTCACTCAGCTCTTCGTTATCTGAAGCTGGTCATGAAATCATGTGACCCTGCAGGTAGAGACTGCGAGTCATACAGAGTAACGCGGTCTGATCTGACTTGTAGGGCCGGCCTCAGCGGACACGATGGCGTCCTTTGCAGCTGCTGAGAGTCACGGTCCTGTTTGATAGGCTGCAGGGACTGACTTCACAACAGTGACATCACATCCTGCCTGCTCCCAGTGAGTCCTGGTACGTCAGGGCCTGAACCGCTGAGGGTCACGCAGTGTGGAGGGGTTCCCGTCCCATTAACGTGTCTCATAAGCTTTATTTCTCGCTGTGATGCTGTTGGTGCACCATCTTGCTGTGCTCGCTGCCTCTTTGGTTTCCTGTCTGCACCAGCTTCATTTGTAAGAGTTTGATTTCTTCTGCACTGATCAGCTTACTGCAGCAGGCCGTTACATCATCGTGTTAAATCACAAGATTTACATTTGATTTTTGTATGTGTTTACTATTTCTATGGTTGAACTTTTACTATGCTGTTTTTACAGTTTGGGATAAAATTCAAACTTTTTTTTCTTGTTTCTGTTTCCTGACTTGTTTTTTTTACCCTGAAGCTGGGCTTTAATTTTCTGTCTGGATGTTTTGCATGAATCCAAAACGAAGGTGTTTGTCAGTCAGAGTGTGGGACAGCGATGTGGTTTCCCTGAAGGCTATTTGAAGGCGTTGCTGTGGGCGTTTACAGTTATTTCCATGCCTCGAGTACTCTGATGGATCCGGGCTCCACCATAGACAAAGCACATTGTTTACATTATTTATTTTGGCTCCAGCTTGATGATGATATTCTCACTGATGCAAAGTGACCTGATGTATGGCTGCGTGTCCACTGGGGGACGGAAACATTCATTAGACTGAATCTGGACCGATGATAATACATCACAGTCAGGTCTGAGTTAACCTGCCGCTCATTACATTTCTCACTGTCGGAGGGAAACAGCTTCAGCTGCTCCAGGTGAGATTTGTTTGTACAAATGTTCCAGTTTAGTGGAAACCCTGTTTTCTACACATGCCACAGATTCATTTACAGGGAGGGGCGGGGCCAACTGCTGTGATTGGTTGGGGAGAGAGAAGGAAGACAGGATGAAGACATGCTGTGGAAGAGAGACAGAGGTTAATAACAGATATGATTCAATGCAGAGAGGTCTGTTAATACATAGTGAGAAACGCGACTTTCTTTAATCTCGAGTTTGATTTCATTTGAGACCAACAAAGCTTCACACATGGAAACATTTTACTCAACAGCAACTTTTAGTCTCAGGTCTATTTTTTCATTTTTAAAGCCACTGATTGTGTTTCTACTACAGACTAAAGTCCTGCATACATTCGGTCGTTTACTCAGCTCATTTTAAATCTTTTTGTTTGAATCCCGTCACTGCTGTTTCCTGTGATGACACACGGGGCGGCGCCAGGAAAAGCAGGTCGTGGAGCAGCCGTCCTAAAAGCTGTTTCAAAGGTTCTTCTTTCTCCAACGCTAAATTCTGATTGGACGTTTGCGTCTTAAAGTTCCCGAATCTGTGAATTGAATGTTTGAGATCGAGACTAGGAACAGATTTCCAATTTTAAAAATAAATGTCTACACATGAGAGCGAGGAGCCCAGTGGACACGGTCACCTGGTAGTTCATTTAGTGTTTTCTCCAAAGTGCCTTAATGTTCTGTGGGTGTGGATTGGTCACTTGACTTCTGTGAGGAGCCACGATCAGGCTGGACTTGTGATTTTATTATATTGCAATAAAAGATGTGTACAGTGTTATGAGTGACATCACAAACACGAGTTGTTTTTCTACATTTTTAAAATGTGTTCAAACTACAAGTTGTGATTTATTGCATGTTGTGAATTAAAGGCTCATTGCACCAGTTGTGTCTCTGTGCTGGTTTCATAGAACGAGGAACAAATACACGAGAAATGGAAACAAAGTATTATTTATAATTAAAGTTAACAAAATGATGCGTTTACCTGTTTAGTAAAGTCTTTGTGTAAAAGTGTAGAGGTTTAGCATTTTGCTGTGGGTGGAAGAATCTGTGTGGGACACGTTTACTGTGTAAAATAAATGCTTTCAGTTTGAGCTAATCTGATGTTTGAGGCACATTTTGAAAACACATGAAAGCGTTAGCGGCATGTAGGAGACTTGGAAATCAACTGCAAAGATCAACCGCCATCTTGACGTCTTCCAACAACGTTGTCTTCGCCGGCTGCTCAAGATCACATATCGGGATCGCGTTACCAATGAAGAAGTATATCGCCGTGCGGGAGTAGAGCCGCTCCATGTCCAAGTCACCAAGCGTCGGTTCAGATTTGCCGGTCACGTCCTTCGGCTACCGGACCCGAGACCTGCCCGTGTCGCGGTTCTGTGGAACCCGAAGAATGGAAAGAGACGGCGAGGAAGGCCTAAAATAACATGGAGGAGGACTTTCCTTGAAGATTTACGTTCAGTCGAACTGTCATGGGATGAAGCAACAACTGCCGCGATAGACCGAGTTCGATGGCGTTCTCTTGTCGCCCGATGCGCTGATCGGCGCGGGAGGATCTAAGTCTAAGTCTAAGTAAGAGAACCGTGTGGATTATTAGCAAACATTAGAAAGATAAAGAGTCCTAAAAGTGATCCCTGTGGAACACCCACAGCACTTTATCCAATCCAACTTTATTTATAAAGCACTTTAACACAGCCAGCAGGGAGCTGCTACAGCAAAAGCAGGATCTCCTCTGAGTTTACGCCCAGTCCGGGGAACATGCAGGAGCAGCTGATCAGCTGACCTGAGAGAGCGGGTGGGTGTGTGAGGCTGTAGCAGCTCAGAGAGATGAGATGGGGCGAGGCCGTGGAGAGATTTAAAAGCAAATAAAAGAATTTTAAAATGAATCCTGAAAGTAATGGGCAGCCAGTGAAGTGAAGCTGAAACAGGGGAAATGTGCTCAAACTGTCGAGTGCCAGTTAAAAGACGAGCTGCGGCATTTTGCCTCCTCTGTAGACGCGTAATATATGATGCGCTGACCCCCGTATAAAGTGCGTTACAGTAATGCAGCCGAGTGCTGACAAAGGCGTGGATCGCTGTGAAAAACCTGCTTTAGCCAGCTGCCTTAATCTGACTGTCAAACGTCCAATCACAGTCCACTTTGACCCCCAGGATTGTGACAGCTGGTTTAACATACTGGGAATCTAAACATTGGGGGTCTCAGTGGGGCTGCCAAAAACCATCACCTCGGTCTTTTTGTCATTGAATTTTAAAAAGTTAAGAGACATCCAAGCCTTAATTTCAAGACACTGAAGTAGTGGCTGTGTGGGGTGTGTGTTCTTTAGAGGGACATAGATCTGACAGTCATCAGCATAGAAGGGGAATACAACGCAACTGAGTTAACTCAGTACAGAACCAAGAGGGGGCCGAGAACTGAGCCCTGTGGGACACCACACGGGACAGCACGGCACAAAAAGTTCACCCTGCCAAGCAGGACCTGAACCCCTCCAGTGCCCCTCGTGCCCACCCAGTGCTCCAAACCAGTAATATGGCGTGATCCACTGTATCAAGCGCAGCTGTCAAATCTAAAAGCACCAGAACAGCACAGTCCCGAGCGCCAGGAGCTAAAAATATGTCCTTAAAACTTTGAACAGGGTTTAAAATCTGACTGGAAAACATCTAAAACATTTTGTTTTCCCAGGAAGATTCATTGGCTGTGAGCTCTTTTCAAGACATTTGGAAAGAAAAGGTAGTTTGGACTCTGTAATTTACAAGAGTCATAGGATCAAGAGCAGGTTTTTTAATCAGGGGTTTGACTACAGCATGTTTAACATCTTTAGGGACAACACCTGACATCAGACTGTGGTTTACCAGCTCAAAAAGCAAACGTCCAACTGCAGTTAACACGTGTTTTAAGAGTCGAGGAGGGGCAGCATCATTTGGAGACCCTGCAGGCTTAAACGACCAACAGTCTCCTTTAAAGAGGACAGAGTCTCAA
Source organism: Neolamprologus brichardi (assembly GCF_056152115.1). Classification (NCBI taxonomy): domain Eukaryota; kingdom Metazoa; phylum Chordata; class Actinopteri; order Cichliformes; family Cichlidae; genus Neolamprologus; species Neolamprologus brichardi. Next base: position 31,242,329 of record NC_142114.1, on the reverse strand, counting down.
AGATGACAGCAGAGCAGGAAGCAGAGACTGAGAGGTCTGAGCCCTGGTGGAGGAGAGCTTCTCAATAAAACGGCGTACAAACCGTTGAAGGTTTGAGTTTGTAAACTGATGCTTTAAACAGACAGAGAGAAAAAACACTCCTGTCTGTGTTTGTCTCCCACACGTGACATCACGACTGATTCACCGAGGAAGGAAGAGCGAGGAAGCGTGGCCTGTTTCCACCGGTCAGAGCAGGTAAACAGCAGTGACACAGGACAGGAAGTGTGTGGAGAGCTGCAGCTGTGAAAACGTGTGACGCATGAAATAAACGTGGTTTCTGTGATGTGAGGAAGAAAAACGTTTCCTCATCAATCTGCACCCAGCTGAGGGTTTTGGCTGGAGTCGGATGATTCGCCTTCATTAGAGGTTTTTCACCAATAGTTTTTTATGTTTCCATAAGATTTATTTTAGTTAGTGGAAACATTTGATTGGTTTGATTCTTATATAAACTGAGCATCTCTGTGTTCCTGGACTCTGATGGGACACACCCTGCACAGTGAGTCACAGCTGCCTCCCTCATTTCCTGAACTCCAGCCTCAACTGTGCAGAAGGAGAAGCAGAAGGCTTCTGTTCAACCCTGTGAAAGACTGCCGTCACCGAGCTGATCTTATTTCTCTTCTTTAATGTTGAGTTGCGTTCTGTTCTCAAGCATCAGAACCAAAGCCAGCGCTGTTTAGGGATGGGTATCGTTTAGGTTTTATCCGATACCGGTGCCAAACCGGTACTTTTGAAATGGTTAATCTTTTAACTTTATGCATCAAGCAAAAACTTAATTATATACAACATTCTCTGACTGGAAGAAATTATTTTTTGTGTGTTTACACTCAGTCTTTCAAATAGATGCAAGTAAAACCCAGCAGAAAATAAATAAAGTCAAAGACTAGCGGTCCTGTTGCTCTATTTTCACCTGTAAAGCAGGAGTGGGGTAGGCGGAGGGTTACCCTGGTGCAGGTGTGCAGCGGTCAGTGGAAGAATCCGCGAGTTTCTCTGTGAGTTTCCCATTACGTCGTAGCTACTCGGTGCTTGTTTGGAAGTTTAGGGGTTTTTTCGCTGTAAAAAGAAGTTTTCTTCCCACGCACAACGGACACTAATGTTTTTGTCACTTTTTATGGAATCAAACTCAAAGTAAGGTCAGTACTTCCACGCTTTAAACGCTGCACGCTCATACTCTCTCTGCACTCGATATATGATCCATTGTTGATCTGCACACAGCTGTTGTCACGAACGTCGCACTCGCTTACGTCACTGTCATGAGACATTCTCGCAAAAAAATCACGGTTTTAGTAACGCAGTAACGCAGCGTTCCTACGGGAAAGTAACAGTAATCTAATTACCGTTTTTGCAATAGTAATCCCTTACTTTACTCGTTACTTGAAAAAAGTAATCAGATTACAGTAACGCGTTACAAGTAACGCCCATCTCTGCTCAAAACCCATCTGTTTAGAATTGCATACATCTGATCTGTCTTAGGCCATTTTTACCTGCTCAGTTTTTGTATTTGCTTTTATACTTTTATGACTGTTTATGTCTAAATTTTATCTACCGTGTTTGCTATATATACATTTTTCTTATGTTTTTATTTTATTTATTTTGTTTACATGCTACTGTAAGGTGACCTTGAGGGTCTGAAAGGCGCCTATAAATAAAATGTATTATTATTATTATTATTATTATTATTATTACAAATCAGACAAAAACAGATGCAGCGTGATCACAAACAGACACATGTTGGCTACATGTTGATGCTAAATGACTAAAATCACACGTGCAACACTTTCTACATATTTGACAACAGAAGAAAAACACAAACAAAGTTGGAATGTATTTTTGATTATTTTAAATTTTTATTTTATGCCAAATTAGATTTTTAGCATAATCAAGCACCAAATCACAAAGTCTCCTCCCTGTTTGTACTGTAAGGTCAAAACCCTACAGTACTACAGAGAACCCCAACAATCAAATGATCCCCCTCTGAGCAAGCACGAGGCGACTGTGGGGAAGAAAAACTCCCTTTAAGAGGAAGAAACTTCCAACGGAACCGGGCTCAGAAGGGGCGGCCATCCGCTGCGACCGGTTGGGGGGGATGGAAATCAAAAAGGAGACGAGATGGCGTGAACTACAGTTGTTAAAATTTGGATTTGGTGCTAAAATTCTGCTTCAAGATGTTAAAAGAAGCAGGGCGGCGGGGAAAAGCCAGGATGGTCATTTCAATCATCTCTGGCTTTAGTGAACCACCTAAAGGGTTTTCGCAGAGTTTTTCCCAACGCTGAAAAAAACCTGGAAATTTTGGACTTTTTGGGAGGACTGGGGATGACTCCGAGGAGCATTTTTAGATGCTTTATCAGAGCCTCATCAAAAGACGCATCATCTGCCATCGCAGCCTTTAACACATTGTCTGGGGAGCCAAACTCCTTGATGAGGCATTTGGCCATTTTCTTGATGAACTTTTTCTTGTCATTCATCAGACTTGTGGCAGACTCTGTGCTGCTGAGTTCAGGCTGCATCACATCTCTCAGACGCTTGAGGACCGCGTCTACTTCTTTTGTAGTACATGCTGCCCTGGCAAAAAAGTGTTGAGTTGCAGGTTTTGATTTTCTGATGACTCTCATCATGAGGATAAGGGCGAGGTCACTGGAAATTTTCTCAGCATCAGAAGATGACACTGATACAGACCTCATCTCTGACATGTCAGAGGAATCCTTGAGTGAGCCTGAAACACTGGCAGAGCGTTTTTGGGGAGAAATGCTCCCAGACTTTGGTGTCTGATCAGGTGCCTGAGAGCATTTTTCTGGGGTAATGCTCCCAGATTTTGGTGACTGATCAGACACCTGATCAGACACCTGATCAGGTGTCTGATCAGGTGTCTGATCAGGTGCCAGACAGCATTTTTCTGGGGTAATGCTCCCAGATTTTGTTGTTACAGGTAATGGAACAGATTCTCTTCCACTGCCATCTGAATCTGTGCTTTTTTCCTTTGTTGGCGTCCTTGTTCTTTTAATAATTTTCTGGATGTCTTCCACAGCCTCAGAAATATTGTCCTCAATCAGTTGATCTTGGTTGTCGTTCTCCACCCAGAGTAAAAGCTTTTGGACAAACTTTTCTACTTCGTCTTCTACGAGCACATAGAGGACTTCTGCAGAAAAGGGACGCTGTGATCCATGTGCTGGTTGTGGAGTCCTGGAGATGACAGTGTCAGACAGGGATCTACCCATTACAGGTTCGGGGACTTGATACAGTCGATCCGTCATAAGTAGATCAAACATTTTTGCTGTTAACTCCACAGTAAAATCTCTGGTTGCCCCACTAGTTAATTTCTCATATAACCGATTAACGTCTGATCTAATCGCCTCAAAGTCGACGGGAGAGGAACGTATGTACCGGAGCAGTGTGTTTCGGCTGGAAACCATGCTTTTATCAGAGGGCACTGTGCCACCTTTGGGGAACTTGAAAATGTTTTTTAGACAAACAAAAAAATTTCTGTTTGCCGTTATTACTTTTCTCAGCTCTTTTGTCATTTTTTCAAATTGTTTTCTCGCAAACATGGAAAAGCGCTGTTTGCGTTCGAGCTCGGGGCGAGGGGTGAAAGGCAACAGTCTGAAGAAGAAGTCTCTCATCTTGTTGATAATTAATCCTGCATTAAAGGCAGGTTTGGGTAAGTGACACCTCTCACAGTGCTCTTCACTGCTTACATCCATGTTGCCAGTTATCTCATTTACGATGTCAGCTGCAAACGCTTCTACTGGGGTTGGAGCTCGGAAACTTTGGCTTCCTGCGGCTCGTTTTATTTCGTCCTTTTCTGTTAGATGTTGACTGTTAGAGTCGTCCACATCTTTATCTGTCATCTCTCCACCTGAGCTTGATGACAGGATCACAGAAATCTCTGTGATTGCTGATTGCATGGACATCTTTGAATCCGTACTTTCTGTACCGGAATCAGAGCCGCTCGACGCGCACCGGCAGCGCAGCTTACGCGCTACATGCCTTTTAAGGCACGAGGCAGCGTGGCAAACCATGCGGTGCAGCTTTTTAATATTACTACATTTGCCGCTGACATAAACGGCGGGGTCTTGCGGGAGATCGGGGCTTTCTCTAATGAGTTTGACCGTTGAGCTGACCTTTTCGGAGATCTCTTCCTCGACCATCCGTGTCAGCTCGTCAGCGCTCTCATGTCGCTGTTCCGGGACGTTAAGAGCGCCGGCGATGGCGGCTGAGATGGAGACTCCGAGGGACGGGCTTATTTTCCCCGCACCTGAAGGCTCCGGATCCTCCTTCGTCATGCCCCCCTGAATAACAGGAAGGGCATTTTTGAGGATTGTGCTAGAGGCGATCTGAATGATTTCACAAATCATATCAGCGAGCACCGCTCGGACGCCTGAGTCGCATGTGCCACCTTCTATCACGCTCCACTGAGCTCCAGAGAGCCTTTCGAAGCACCTGTTGATAGGTGGCACAATCTGGTCTGGTGTGACCACGACTGAATTGTCATTTACACTGAGTGTTGACATGGTTGTATCGCACATTAGATTTTCTGGGTTTGAGAGAACCGCTGGATAATTTCCTTGTTTGGGAGAACGCCGACTGTTGAACATTTGCAAACAGATGAGCAGTAATGTTTCTGTGTGAGAGCCCCTATTTAAGGCTTTCCCTGCCTGTGACGTGGCTGTGACGATCGAAGCAGAAGCTAATTCCTTTGATCTGCCAGTGACGTCACACAGAACGCACGAGCACACGGATAGAAGCCGCGCGCTCGGGGGAGGAGCCAAGATGGCGACCTGTGTGGACGCTTCTCTGTAAGCTCGTGAATTTCTGATGAGTACCTAACGTTTTAAATGATCTAAACGGACTCAGATAATTCCTTTATTAGAAGTGACTCATTGCACTTGTGTTTTGCACACGTACAGGACATCTTTACAACATAAAACCAGGCCGAACTGAGTTTTTTTTTTCCCTGCCGAATTCTGACACGGTGAAGTGTTAGCTTGTATAGAAACATTTAGCTAATAGCCGCGGGATAAGCTTGCAAAATGGCCAAAAAAGAGACAAGAAGAAAGGAAGGACTGATAATGGACTTGGAGCCAGACAAAACCTTTGCAAGCTTATGCAAACCTCTCCCTCAGACCCCTCTTAACAGCCCCAACCCAAAGAAGAGCCGCATCGAAGTGCACGAGGTGAGAGAGGAAGCTGTATCCAATGCCGACATCTTGAAAGCTATTAATGGGCTGAATGACAGATTCTCCAAATTCGAACAAATGGTGAACAAAAACACGGCGGAGATTATTGCCGTGCGGGATCACGTGAAAGGTCTTGAAATACAGAGCAAAGAGACAGAGGTTGCTGTGAAGAAGCTGAAAGATCGCATTGCTGCACTTCAAGAGAAACAAGAGGAGACGGAGAGATGTAGTCGGCGGTGGAACCTGCGTTTGCTGAATCTCCCAGAGCATAGTAACGAAGACATAAGAAAAGAGGTGATGGATATAATCGCCCTGATCATCCCAGAGGAAAAAAACACATTCGAGTTCATGATAGATACTGTTCACAGAGTTGGTCGAACAAGAGATGAAATCCGCTCACGCCCCATCATCATACAGTTCACCATGCGCACCTTCCGACACAAAGTGTGGAGAGCTTCCCTCAACTCTGATGTGATGAAGAAGAAGAATCTCAGGTTGGCTGAAGATCTCACCTACATGGAGAGACCGTGCAGAAATAAACTGTGGCCAACTGTCAAACAAGCCCGTGACGAGGGAAAGAAGACCAAATGGATTGGTCCTGTGGCCATCATTGATGGTGTAAGACACACTGCATAAATAAGAGGTTATTAAAAGATCAGCAAGATGACTGAAATACTTTAAGTTCACTCTGTACGTTACCTAACATTAACAGGTATTTCAACTACCTCAGGCTCCCAATGTTACTGTTCAATATTTAATAATTTTGAGTCACTTGTATATTGTTTTTTGTTTTGTTTTTGCTTGAAATACCTCAGGTTCATTAGGTAATATGTTTACAACCAATAATATCCTCTTTAAATTTTCTATAAAACTTTTATACCTCCAAGTTAGTTGTATCAATATTTGGCAAACATTATTATGGTTATGTTTGGACTTGCTTATGTTTTACAGTGTGAGTAGTTAAACATCCTACCTTTATTGGTGTATAAATGTTAATTTGCTTAAGCATTTGGGTCACTTCAATGAGGAAAAGGAAAACAAACAGAGTCTGAAGACTTTTACTTAGGTACTCAACATTTAGTGTTCCCGTTTGAGAGTATCTTCTTTAGGTGTTTATACCTTGGCACCTTATAAGTTTCTAGTTAATTTAACAGACATCCAGTTCACTTTATTCATTCCCTTCTTCTCTTATGACAGACTTACATTTCAGTTCCTTAAAAATACTATCCCTTAATGTTCGAGGTATTCGTGACAGTACCAAAAGAAAGTCAATTTTCATTTCCTGTAGACGGAAAAATGCTGATTTGATTTTTCTACAAGAAACTCATTCGAGTGATAATGATGTAAAATTCTGGAAAGCACAGTGGGGTGATCCGTGTTATTTTTGCCACGCCTCTCAACATTCGGCAGGCGTAGCCATTCTCCTTAACAACTTTAAAGGTAATATTATTGAATCATTGTCTTCAGATGAAGGCAGATGGATTATTCTGATTTTCAAATTGGACAACACCTTCTTTATAGTCTGTAATTTATACAGTCATAACAACACAACTCAGGCCAAATCTATGTGCATACAATTATCTGAGAAACTTGATTTTTTAAAATCAAAATATAAGGGAGCCCACATGATTCTTGGAGGAGATTATAATGATGCTCCAGACGATCTTATAGATAGAGTACCAATAAGAACATCTCAACACTCAAAATTTAAAAGCACTGCATTTTTCTGTGAACAACTTGCAGTTATAGATGTATGGAGATTCTTCAACTCTGATACAAAAGAGTTTACCTGGAGCAATGCGAATAGATCTCTACAATCCAGAATTGATTTGTGGTTAATATCTTCTTCATGTTTACATTTTGTTTCAGAATCTTCTCATCATTTTGCTCCATTGACTGATCACAAATTGATCACAATTCACTTAGTTGGCAATAAACAAAGTCAAAGTAAACTACGTGGTTTTTGGAAGCTAAATAATAATTTATTGAATGATGATACATTTTGTAGTATAGTGGAAAAAATGGCAGAACAGATATTCGGGGATACCAATATGAATCACACACTAAAATGGGAATTTTTCAAATTCAAGGTAAGGGAAGCAGCAATAAGGCGAGGCAAAGAAATTAAAAAAAGAAATGACACTAAAGAAATCAGTATTATGAATGAATTAAACATATTAATAAAGAGAGATGCTCTATCAGATGATGAAGAAATTAAATTGAAAAGACTAAAGGAAGAAATAGATAATGCATATATTAACATGGCTAAAGGGGCTTTTATAAGGTCCAAAGCAAAATGGCAAGAACTAGGTGAAAGAAATTCTAGTTACTTTTTTGCTCTTGAGAAACGAAACCAAAGAAGAAACAATATATCTACTCTTAAGATTGATAATAACATAACCACTAATTATTTAGATATCTCACAACATGTTGGTTCATTCTACAAAGATATATACAAATCAAATTGTAATATCAATGATTGTGATAGATTTATTGAGTCAGTTAAAAATTTTGCACCAACTATCTCAGAAAACTTCAAAACTAATTGTGAACGTCCCATAACAAAATCAGAAATTTCAGAGGCAATTCAAACAATGAAAAAGGGCAAATCTCCAGGTAATGATGGTTTGTCAGTGGAATTTTATTTACAGTTCTGGGATATCATTGTTGATCCTTTATTAGAATTGTTTAAGGAATGCCTTGATGGAAAAGAAATGTCCACAAGCATGAAACAGGGTATTATAACTTTAATTCCTAAACCTGATAAAGATCTTCTTGTTATAGAAAATTGGAGACCTATCACGCTTTTGAACATAGATTATAAGATTATCTCATTGGTCTATGCCAAAAGATTAAAGAAAAATCTTGATGAGATCATAGCTGAAACGCAAACCGGATTTATGACCAACCGCCATATCAGTTCAAACATAAGGCTTATTTTTGACCTATTAGACTACTCTGACAATATAGATGATGATTCCCTTATTGTGTTTCTTGATTTTTATAAAGCTTTCGATACGGTAGAACATTATTTCTTATTTAAAGCACTCAAAACCTTTGGTTTTGGTCCAAACTTTGTGTCAACTATCGAAATGTTTTATAAAAATATTGACAGTTGTGTTATACTGTATCCAAATACTACTAAAAGATTTCCAGTCATGAGATCTGTTCGCCAGGGTTGCCCAATTTCACCCTTTTTATTTCTGATTGTGGCTGAACTACTTTCATTACACATTTTGAATAGCCCAGTCATTAAAGGTTTATCTATTTTTGGTAAAGAAATCAGAGTGACTCAACTAGCAGATGACACCGTTTTATTCTTAAAAAACAAAGATCAGATTGAAAATTCTATTTCATTAATAATGATTTCTCAATTGCCTCTGGATTAAAACTAAATAAATCTAAATGTGAAATTTTATGTTTGTACCAATCAAATGTCAAATCCTTGTACCATATTCCTGTCAAAAACTGTGTTAGATACCTTGGTATTCATGTCTGTAAGAATGACACAGAGCGTACATTTGAAAATATTACATAACATATATCCATCCAACACGTACATTTCAAGATTCTGTGACATTGATAGAAAATGTACCTTTTGTAAAACTGAACTTGAAAGTGTTACTCATTTGTTTTATGGCTGTTCATATAGTGCTACATTTTGGAGAGAGCTTGAAAATTATATACTGTGCAAGACAACATACGAAATCAAAATTGAAGGGAAGAACATTATCACTTATTTTGAAACTAAAGAAAAAAAAATATGTGCCATTGTCAATCTTTATATCTTATTAGGGAAATTCCATATACATAAATGTAAATTTCAAAACTCAACCCCATCATTTAATTTGTTTTTGATTGAAATTGAATATTACTTAAACTCTCTTAAATTAACTTCCAATAAAAAAGGTTTGTCATTGATTGAAATTCATTCAGAAATGTTTAATGAATGAGCTGTCACAACTTTCAAGTACAAAGTTGTTATGAAGTCTGTCACATCCCCCCCCCCCCCTTTTTTTTTCTTTTTTTTTCTTTCCTTTAGTTATTTATCCTTCTTATTTCATTGTACTGTATATTGTTACTCTTATTTGCCTTGTATGTGTACTGTACAAACTGAACTGGAATGACTGACTGTTCGCTTTATAATTTCAATAAAGTTAAAAGAAAAAAAAAAAATCCTAATAATAGATCTCGTTAGCTTACCTGCTAGGGCAAATAGTCGGCAGCTTGTCCTGTCCGAAAAATGGTCAGAAAATACAGTCCAACTTCAGACCAGATAAAATCCGTAATGGTCGAAAAATTGAAATTTCCATCCAAATTTGGCCACGTTTCTTCAAATTTTCTTAGCAGGTTTTCAGTCCAGAACACATTGACAAACCACTATCTATCACACAGCTCAGGTCTGCTCAGGCTCGTTTGGTCTAGTTCAAACTTGGCACAGACCACGTGTGCCAGTCATCTACGGGGTTTCCCACAGGTTCCCAACTTGACTCAAAAAATCTACTCAAAAGTTGATAATCTTTGTTATGCTCTCTAGAAAATCTTAGTTAGGACAACAATGGAACAAATTTGTTGGGCAGACGAGCTTTTTTAGGTTGTAAATGGAAAGTTTTGTTTCTAAGTCAGTTTAATTTGAAAACTTTAATCAAATCAACAATTACTAGTTATTGTTTTTACAGTGTATATATATATATATATATATATATATATAAAACCAAGTTAACGCTGAAAGTCTGAACATCACTAATGTCACATAACTTTGCCGACATGTGGCCAATAGTAATGTTTTAATCTTCTTCGTTATTAAACATTCACACATAAATAAGTGACGTCATATTCAGTACTTACCTTTGACAGTTCAGCGTTTCAAATTTTAACATTTTTATTTCCTTGAAATCAGTTTGTCTTCATGTAAATGTCTTTATGTACATTCATTCAAGTGGCTCCAAAGTGTTTCCTTCAAACACTTGACAAGAAAAATGTGATATTTAACGATATGCTAAGACTAAGACACAAATCAGACAAAAACAGATGCAGCGTGATCACAAACAGACACATGTTGGCTACATGTTGATGCTAAATGACTAAAATCACACGTGCAACACTTTCTACATATTTGACAACAGAAGAAAAACACAAACAAAGTTGGAATGTATTTTTGATTATTTTAAATTTTTATTTTATGCCAAATTAGATTTTTAGCATAATCAAGCACCAAATCACAAAGTCTCCTCCCTGTTTGTACTGTAAGGTCAAAACCCTACAGTACTACAGAGAACCCCAACAATCAAATGATCCCCCTCTGAGCAAGCACGAGGCGACTGTGGCGAAGAAAAACTCCCTTTAAGAGGAAGAAACTTCCAACGGAACCGGGCTCAGAAGGGGCGGCCATCCGCTGCGACCGGTTGGGGGGGTGGAAATCAAAAAGGAGACGAGATGGCGTGAACTACAGTTGTTAAAATTTGGATTTGGTGCTAAAATTCTGCTTCAAGATGTTAAAAGAAGCAGGGCGGCGGGGAAAAGCCAGGATGGTCATTTCAATCATCTCTGGCTTTAGTGAACCACCTAAAGGGTTTTCCCAGAGTTTTTCCCAACGCTGAAAAAAACCTGGAAATTTTGGACTTTTTGGGAGGACTGGGGATGACTCCGAGGAGCATTTTTAGATGCTTTATCAGAGCCTCATCAAAAGACGCATCATCTGCCATCGCAGCCTTTAACACATTGTCTGGGGAGCCAAACTCCTTGATGAGGCATTTGGCCATTTTCTTGATGAACTTTTTCTTGTCATTCATCAGACTTGTGGCAGACTCTGTGCTGCTGAGTTCAGGCTGCATCACATCTCTCAGACGCTTGAGGACCGCGTCTACTTCTTTTGTAGTACATGCTGCCCTGGCAAAAAAGTGTTGAGTTGCAGGTTTTGATTTTCTGATGACTCTCATCATGAGGATAAGGGCGAGGTCACTGGAAATTTTCTCAGCATCAGAAGATGACACTGATACAGACCTCATCTCTGACATGTCAGAGGAATCCTTGAGTGAGCCTGAAACACTGGCAGAGCGTTTTTGGGGAGAAATGCTCCCAGACTTTGGTGTCTGACGTGACTGATCAGGTGCCTGAGAGCATTTTTCTGGGGTAATGCTCCCAGATTTTGGTGTCTGATCAGGTGTCTGACGTGTCTGATCAGGTACCAGAGAGCATTTTTCTGGGGTAATGCGCCCAGATTTTGGTGTCTGATCAGGTGTCTGACGTGACTGATCAGGTACCAGAGAGCATTTTTCTGGGGTAATGCTCCCAGATTTTGGTGTCTGATCAGGTACCAGAGAGCATTTTTCTGGGGTAATGCGCCCAGATTTTGGTGTCTGATCAGGTGTCTGACGTGACTGATCAGGTACCAGAGAGCATTTTTCTGGGGTAATGCTCCCAGATTTTGGTGACTGATCAGGTGCCTGAGAGCATTTTTCTGGGGTAATGCTCCCAGATTTTGCTGTCTGATCAGACACCTGATCAGACACCTGATCAGGTGTCTGATCAGGTGCCTGAGAGCATTTTTCTGGGGTAATGCTCCCAGATTTTGTTGTTACAGGTAATGGAACAGATTCTCTTCCACTGCCATCTGAATCCGTGCTTGTTTCCTTTGTTGGAGTCCTTGTTCTTTTAATAATTTTCTGGATGTCTTCCACAGCCTCAGAAATATTGTCCTCAATCAGTTGATCTTGGTTGTCGTTCTCCACCCAGAGTAAAAGCTTTTGCACAAACTTTTCTACTTCGTCTTCTACGAGCACATAGAGGACTTCGGCAGAAAAGGGACGCTGTGATCCATGTGCTGGTTGTGGAGTCCTGGAGATGACAGTGTCAGACAGGGATCTACCCATTACAGGTTCGGGGACTTGATACAGTCGATCCGTCATAAGTAGATCAAACATTTTTGCTGTTAACTCCACAGTAAAATCTCTGGTTGCCCCACTAGTTAATTTCTCATATAACCGATTAACGTCTGATCTAATCGCGTCAAAGTCGACGGGAGAGGAACGTATGTACCGGAGCAGTGTGTTTCGGCTGGAAACCATGCTTTTATCAGAGGGCACTGTGCCACCTTTGGGGAACTTGAAAATGTTTTTTAGACAAACAAAAAAATTTCTTTTTGCCGTTATTACTTTTCTCAGCTCTTTTGTCATTTTTTCAAATTGTTTTCTCGCAAACATGAAAAAGCGCTGTTTGCGTTCGAGCTCGGGGCGAGGGGTGAAAGGCAACAGTCTGAAGAAGAAGTCTCTCATCTTGTTGATAATTAATCCTGCATTAAAGGCAGGTTTGGGTAAGTGACACCTCTCACAGTGTTCTTCACTGCTTACATCCATGTTGCCAGTTATCTCATTTACGATGTCAGCTGCAAACGCTTCTACCGGGGTTGGAGCTCGGAAACTTTGGCTTCCTGCAGCTCCTTTTATTTCGTCCTTTTCTGTTAGATGTTGACTGTTAGAGTCGTCCACATCTTTATCTGTCATCTCTCCACCTGAGCTTGATGACAGAATCACAGAAATCTCTGTGATTGCTGATTGCATGGACATCTTTGAATCCGTACTTTCTGTACCGGAATCAGAGCCGCTCGACGCGCACCGGCAGCGCAGCTTACGCGCTACATGCCTTTTAAGGCACGAGGCAGCGTGGCAAACCATGCGGTGCAGCTTTTTAATATTACTACATTTGCCGCTGACATAAACGGCGGGGTCTTGCGGGAGATCGGGGCTTTCTCTAATGAGTTTGACCGTTGAGCTGACCTTTTCGGAGATCTCTTCCTCGACCATCCGTGTCAGCTCGTCAGCGCTCTCATGTCGCTGTTCCGGGACGTTAAGAGCGCCGGCGATGGCGGCTGAGATGGAGACTCCGAGGGACGGGCTTATTTTCCCCGCACCTGAAGGCTCCGGATCCTCCTTCGTCATGCCACCCTGAATAACAGGAAGGGCATTTTTGAGGATTGTGCTAGAGGCGATCTGAATGATTTCACAAATCATATCAGCGAGCACCGCTCGGACGCCTGAGTCGCATGTGCCACCTTCTATCACGCTCCACTGAGCTCCAGAGAGCCTTTCGAAGCACCTGTTGATAGGTGGCAAAATCTGGTCTGGTGTGACCACGACTGAATTGTCATTTACACTGAGTGTTGACATGGTTGTATCGCACATTAGATTTTCTGGGTTTGAGAGAACCGCTGGATAATTTCCTTGTTTGGGAGAACGCCGACTGTTGAACATTTGCAAACAGATGAGCAGTAATGTTTCTGTGTGAGAGCCCCTATTTAAGGCTTTCCCTGCCTGTGACGTGGCTGTGACGATCGAAGCAGAAGCTAATTCCTTTGATCTGCCAGTGACGTCACACAGAACGCACGAGCACACGGATAGAAGCCGCGCGCTCACCATATCCCAGGATTCACTGCGGCTGTGTCCCAATTCATGGTCTGCACGCTTGAAGTACGCGCACTACGTGTACTACGTACGTGCGTACTATAAATACGAGAAGTGCGGAAGTGAGAGCCTTGTGAAATGGGACGGTCTAGCCTTCGTCGCGCTGTTCAGGTTGCCTAGCAACCATGATACTAACCGCGAGAAACGTTACAGCTTTGTTTGACAGAAATGAAGGAGAAAAATGTTTTGTTCGTCATTCATTTTTGTCATGACATCACTGTGATTAGTTGAGTATCTGAGGCTGAGACCACAGGACTGTAAAACATGATTGTTGGGCTTCATTTCTGTACTGAACAGTTATTTAAGATTAGTTAGTAAATAACAATTAGCTAATGTTGGTCACGAGACTAAAATCATCTCACTGTGGTAGTGTAAATATAATATGGCCAATATTATAGCATTGTCAGATTATTATGATATATATATATATATATAACCAAGTTAACGCTGAAAGTCTGAACATCACTAATGTCACATAACTTCGCCGACATGTGCACTCTTTGAAAGGATGTGTTAAAAAATAACACAAAAAATGTGTTGTTACACTATTAACACATTTTGTGTGAATTTTAACATAACATGTGTAAGAAAATGTGTAAACATTGAAAAAATGTGTAAAACGCTTAACACACTTGATGTGTTGCACAGTTTAACACATTTTGTGTGTTATTTTCAGAATCTAACAACAGGACCTAAAATTAGCAGCTCAGTAATTTGATGCTAGCCCTGTGTTTAGTGAAATAAACTGTAGATTAACAATGTATTATAACTATATTAACTGAATAAATAAAATGTTTAGTTATTGTTTGTTTTCCATAATCCTTTCCTCATTACTTTCAACAAATAAAACATTTTATAATGTAATGTGGACCAAGTTGTGTATGGTGTACTAAAATTCTGAAAGAGGATTAATTTTTTATTTCTCAGTATGTGTGGCATACCAATTAATGGCTATGGCTATACTATAAGCAGAAGTATCCACAAAGAACAGGCTTAATTTTGACCGTAACATGTGAATACAATTGAAGCAAAAGTAGGAAATTAAATGAGTAAGAATACACATGCTGAAAATTGAAACAAAATCTGCCCAGCAACATGACATACCAGCGGCGGGAAGGGGGCGCTATCTTTCGCGCCACTGAGACAAAGGAGGCAAAGATGGACGTTACGTCGCCTAGTATGTTGTCAGACCTTACAGTAAGTATCATTTACCAGTTTATCTTAATGTACTGAAAATATGCCGGGTTTCTGGAAGAATGTGAATTTATATAAAATATAGGAGTTATGTAGGAGTTTTGAGTTTAAGTTAATTACTGCTTAACTATACCTAGCTAACCTTAATGTAACAGTCTTGCTAACATATCCTACTCTTAATTTTATTATTAGTTCTTGGCTTTCGTGCCATACTTCATTAGAGTTAATGTGTTTTGGTAGTATTTTTATGTATTACTTTATTCATGTATTTATCTATTTACTTTATTTATGTATTAGAGTATTCAGAAATTGCTCTTAGAACCAGTGTGGTAGTTGGCTAGCGGCTCCGACAGGCATTTTGTTGTCTATGAGCAACGCCAGAGTCGGCACCTAACCGTAGCAGTGTTGAGTAAAATGACAATATTGTCGTTAGCTCTGAATAGAGCAAATGTAGTTATCACCGCGACCATTCGTTTACTAGCACAGAATAGGAATAAAGACTGAGTAACTTTAACATGAAATATACCTCATATTGACAGAGATAATTATTTTTTCAAGCAGTTAAAGCAGTTTTTGCATCTAGTATGATTAACTAAATTATGTGCACATTCTTTTTTAAGGCTTATTGCTGGAAACATGCTCTGATATAGTTTCTTTTTTATGCAGAACTTGTGAGGAAGTAATAGTCAGTGTTATTAAAAAAAAAAAACAACAGCAACTTGACCATGTAAATTATCTTACTTATTTAGTCATGTGTTTCATTTTTTCAGCACACTTATGACAACTTAGAATCTGTCAAAGTCCTTGTAACCACTTTTATAGATGAGAAAGAAATTTGAAAAAAAAAAAATTCTTATTGTCAGCAGTGCCACAGACATCATAGGTCAAAGCCAAGCTCAGCACATGGGCTGTGTGCTTGATAGGTTGCTAAAGTATAACACTGATTTCATGGAATATATTGATGTTGACAGTGAGGTAGACATTAAGGACTTTGATAGATTCCATATCGTCCTGTCAGCCGGAGGGCCACCGATGGAAACCTCTCTTGGGGAGATTAGACAAAATCAGGTACACTTTGCATTTCTCCAGTTTCCTAAGTCATGAAATGTGTTTTAACAGTTATTAACTATTAGTCAGGATCAGATTTATTCACCAAGTAGCAACTAGAAGATAAAATCAATTTATTTATTATTCAGAATTTCTTTTAGTCATTGCGTTATAATCACGGTAATTAAGGTAATTCTGCTGCAGCTTTTTGAGTAAACTCGTGCTTCTATGCTCTGTGGAAATTTGCTGTCATAACTTTGAAGATTATTGCAGAGAGGTAAAGTGCCTGGTGTTGCCTTTACACAGTCTACCATTACCACAGAAGAACAAAGTCAACCCCTGAAGTCACTCAGGAAAGCCCCACAGATTCTTAAGGAGTATGAAACCTGTTGGTGCCATCAAGGAAGCTCCTTGTGAAGACTTGCATTGGGGATTTGGTGGAGAGGTGTGGTTAGTAAGTATAGCACTTTACTGTACTTTGTTAAAATTTTGCAATGAATGTTTTCCTTTAAAAATGTTGAAGTGCACAGAAGTAAAAAAGTTTACCTTTGTTTTCCAGTTACCCTCTTAGTGCAGAGAAGCTAACTGTAGCAAAAAGCATCATCACCACTTTTCCATCCCTGAGTGGCAGGACAGGGGGAAGGATTTGTAAGTAAATTTAGCATTTTAATAATGTAAATTCCACTACATACTGTAAATTGCACTTGTTCCCACTTACTGTGTATCATTTAACCTTTATCTAATTATTTATTAGAGCCTTTTTTCTCAGTTAAAATTGCTCAGCTGTTACCCATATACCTCTGTCCTTTCTAACTAAGGAGCATTATTATGATCCAGTCTCTCATTGTGGATTCCTAGAGACTAAACTGCGCAACCTTAGACGGAATCTCGACCAGGGGCAGAGACGTTATAAGAAGCGGAAAGTAACAGATGACTGTGGTGAAGACAAGAAGCTCAGGCGAGAGGATGGGAATACCAGCAGCACAGATGAGTGGGTCACCCAAGTTACTGCGGCCCTCAGCTGAGAACCTTCCAATTATCATGTCAGGCATGGAGGAAACATACACCAGTCTCAGAGCCTGGAATATTCGGAGAGTACCCACGGTTGTTGGACATGCCAAGTCTGGTAAGTTCCCTGGTTCCCTGGTAATGGTTTATGTACTCCTTCTCCACTCAGTTGTGTTTTGCATACAAAGTATGTAACAGGAGTCGATACATTTGGAGGTATGTTTATGAGCTCCTAGTGAATATTTTGAAAGTTTTATAACTTCAGAGTTGGATCATTACTCACTGGGCACTGATTACAATGAGCATCACTTTTCACATGGTCCAAAATCTTAGTCGTACCACCAAATGACTATCTAATAGTAGGGACATCAAATGACAGTGCAGAAAGTGCTGCTCGTGGAAGTGAAAACCCTACAAAAAATCACCTAAATCTGTATGAAACTCTGCTTTCAGCAGCACTATTTTCAGCAAAAAAGCTCTACAGGACAAACCGCAGACAGACAAAATAAGAAATTGTCTGCTAGAAAGTTGAACATCAGCTAAAAAGTCCTAATTTTTTCTCAGGGTCTGATGGGACCCAAATCATAGCTAAAATTAAGGAATAATGGATTGTATTCAAATACCACTCCAAGTAAATTGTTATGTTTCACTGTGTAGGTAAGCTTGATGTGGAATGGGTAACAGAAATGTGATACTGTAAAGTTTGATTTTAGCCATACAGCTACCAAATGGGCAGAATGTACTTTTGATTTAATGTATTTAATGCTTCATTTTAAATTTAAACACTTTTTTTCTTTCCATAAGCTGGACTTGGAGTTTGGCAATCTTACAGGAGGAAAGGTGGACCTCTTTTTGCGAAAATGGGAAGCCAGTATCATTCCGAAGCTCAAATCAGTAGCTGCCCTGGAAACAAGAACCCCCCCCTTCCCGCCGTGTGTTAACACACCTACTCCCACCAGTTGGCGCCAGTCGTTGCAGCCTTAAATCAGCTATAATGCACTTGGTTGATTTTGCACTGGTATGTATTCAGTAAAGTTCTCACGGTATTTACCTGAGGAAAGCATTTGTCTACACCTCACTGAATACTTCTTTAAAAATCTATCTTTATCTTCCCCATCTCCAAGCCTGGAACAAGTATTGCATCGCTTTGCAGTGATCCTGAAGCATCATCCACAACACACCAACCCCAGCTGATATGCATCGGTGATCTAAAGAGGGCAACCAGGCAGTACAGAGTAACCATTTCTCTGAATGGTGGCCTGACGTGTGCTTGGATAAGCTTTTCAAACTGTACTGGGTATGTAACTTGTCCTATCCAGCACCACTTGGCTCCGTCCTCACCTTCTTTGAGTTTGTCTATGAACTGCCGCTGTCCACCCAAAGGAAAACCAAAGTACTGGAGCTGATTGCACAGATTAAAGGATGCAAGTAAAATGTTCACCTGTCCAAAATGTAGAGAGTCTCTGTTCACAGAGGTGAGAAACCTCATTTGGCATCTTTGTCAAATACACTGCTTATCAGGACTGACCATTTTTATGCCTATGCAGTGGAAAGGTCAGACAATATGAACTGATTGGCTGAAATTTTTGATTTTCGTATTTAAACCCAAGGTACAGAATTGTATAACCTGGATGCTATATTCGCCAAAATGTATGTTTTTCTGTTCGCATGCAACTGCACATTTGTTAAATGTTGACATTTTGTTGAAGATGACAATTGTTACCTTTAAAAAATTTAATTCATGTATTGTCTGGATTATATCAGAACATTATATATATATATATATATATATATATATTGGAAAAATTGAAAAATTTGATTATTTTAAATTTTTATTTTATGCCAAATTAGATTTTTAGCATAATCAAGCACCAAATCACAAAGTCTCCTCCCTGTTTGTACTGTAAGGTCAAAACCCTACACTACTACAGAGAACCCCAACAATCAAATGATCCCCCTCTGAGCAAGCACGAGGCGACTGTGGGGAAGAAAAACTCCCTTTGAGAGGAAGAAACTTCCAACGGAACCGGGCTAAGAAGGGGCGGCCATCCGCTGCGACCGGTTGGGGGGGATGGAAATCAAAAAGGAGACGAGATGGCGTGAACTACAGTTGTTAAAATTTGGATTTGGTGCTAAAATTCTGCTTCAAGATGTTAAAAGAAGCAGGGCGGCGGGGAAAAGCCAGGATGGTCATTTCAATCATCTCTGGCTTTAGTGAACCACCTAAAGGGTTTTCCCAGAGTTTTTCCCAACGCTGAAAAAAACCTGGAAATTTTGGACTTTTTGGGAGGACTGGGGATGACTCCGAGGAGCATTTTTAGATGCTTTATCAGAGCCTCATCAAAAGACGCATCATCTGCCATCGCAGCCTTTAACACATTGTCTGGGGAGCCAAACTCCTTGATGAGGCATTTGGCCATTTTCTTGATGAACTTTTTCTTGTCATTCATCAGACTTGTGGCAGACTCTGTGCTGCTGAGTTCAGGCTGCATCACATCTCTCAGACGCTTGAGGACCGCGTCTACTTCTTTTGTAGTACATGCTGCCCTGGCAAAAAAGTGTTGAGTTGCAGGTTTTGATTTTCTGATGACTCTCATCATGAGGATAAGGGCGAGGTCACTGGAAATTTTCTCAGCATCAGAAGATGACACTGATACAGACCTCATCTCTGACATGTCAGAGGAATCCTTGAGTGAGCCTGAAACACTGGCAGAGCGTTTTTGGGAAGAAATGCTCCCAGACTTTGGTGTCTGACGTGACTGATCAGGTGCCTGAGAGCATTTTTCTGGGGTAATGCTCCCAGATTTTGGTGTCTGATCAGGTGTCTGACGTGACTGATCAGGTGCCTGAGAGCATTTTTCTGGGGTAATGCTCCCAGATTTTGCTGTCTGATCAGGCACCTGATCAGACACCTGATTAGGTGACTGATCAGGTGCCTGACAGCATTTTTCTGGGGTAATGCTCCCAGATTTTGTTGTTACGGGTAATGGAACAGATTCTCTTCCACTGCCATCTGAATCTGTGCTTTTTTCCTTTGTTGGCGTCCTTGTTCTTTTAATAATTTTCTGGATGTCTTCCACAGCCTCAGAAATATTGTCCTCAATCAGTTGATCTTGGTTGTCGTTCTCCACCCAGAGTAAAAGCTTTTGCACAAACTTTTCTACTTCGTCTTCTACGAGCACATAGAGGACTTCGGCAGAAAAGGGACGCTGTGATCCATGTGCTGGTTGTGGAGTCCTGGAGATGACAGTGTCAGACAGGGATCTACCCATTACAGGTTCGGGGACTTGATACAGTCGATCCGTCATAAGTAGATCAAACATTTTTGTCGTTAACTCCACAGTAAAATCTCTGGTTCCCCCACTAGTTAATTTCTCATATAACCGATTAACGTCTGATCTAATCGCGTCAAAGTCGACGGGAGAGGAACGTATGTACCGGAGCAGTGTGTTTCGGCTGGAAACCATGCTTTTATCAGAGGGCACTGTGCCACCTTTGGGGAACTTGAAAATGTTTTTTAGACAAACAAAAAAATTTCTGTTTGCCGTTATTACTTTTCTCAGCTCTTTTGTCATTTTTTCAAATTGTTTTCTCGCAAACATGAAAAAGCGCTGTTTGCGTTCGAGCTCGGGGCGAGGGGTGAAAGGCAACAGTCTGAAGAAGAAGTCTCTCATCTTGTTGATAATTAATCCTGCATTAAAGGCAGGTTTGGGTAAGTGACACCTCTCACAGTGCTCTTCACTGCTTACATCCATGTTGCCAGTTATCTCATTTACGATGTCAGCTGCAAACGCTTCTACTGGGGTTGGAGCTCGGAAACTTTGGCTTCCTGCAGCTCGTTTTATTTCGTCCTTTTCTGTTAGATGTTGACTGTTAGAGTCGTCCACATCTTTATCTGTCATCTCTCCATCTGAGCGTGATGACAGGATCACAGAAATCTCTGTGATTGCTGATTGCACGGACATCTTTGAATCCGTACTTTCTGTACCGGAATCAGAGCCGCTCGACGCGCACCGGCAGCGCAGCTTACGCGCTACATGCCTTTTAAGGCACGAGGCAGCGTGGCAAACCATGCGGTGCAGCTTTTTAATATTACTACATTTGCCGCTGACATAAACGGCGGGGTCTTGCGGGAGATCGGGGCTTTCTCTAATGAGTTTGACCGTTGAGCTGACCTTTTCGGAGATCTCTTCCTCGACCATCCGTGTCAGCTCGTCAGCGCTCTCATGTCGCTGTTCCGGGACGTTAAGAGCGCCGGCGATGGCGGCTGAGATGGAGACTCCGAGGAACGGGCTTATTTTCCCCGCACCTGAAGGCTCCGGATCCTCCTTCGTCATGCCACCCTGAATAACAGGAAGGGCATTTTTGAGGATTGTGCTAGAGGCGATCTGAATGATTTCACAAATCATATCAGCGAGCACCGCTCGGACGCCTGAGTCGCATGTGCCACCTTCTATCACGCTCCACTGAGCTCCAGAGAGCCTTTCGAAGCACCTGTTGATCGGTGGCACAATCTGGTCTGGTGTGACCACGACTGAATTGTCATTTACACTGAATGTTGACATGGTTGTATCGCACTTTAGATTTTCTGGGTTTGAGAGAACCGCTGGATAATTTCCTTGTTTGGGAGAACGCCGACTGTTGAACATTTGCAAACAGATGAGCAGTAATGTTTCTGTGTGAGAGCCCCTATTTAAGGCTTTCCCTGCCTGTGACGTGGCTGTGACGATCGAAGCAGAAGCTAATTGCTTTGCTCTGCCAGTGACGTCACACAGAACGCACGAGCACACGGATAGAAGCCGCGCGCTCACCATATCCCAGGATTCACTGCGAGTCAACGGAAGTCGAAGAAAATCGAAGAAAAATGGCGGGCGGCCGAAGTGAAGCACAGAAATACCGTCTTCAAAGTAAGCGCTGGGCTTTTATCTCACTTCAAATAGTTTAGTAGATTCTGTAAACTGCAGTCATGGCTCTGCATCCATCTTCATTGTAAACTCTATTCAATAAAGTCTGTTGATATTTTATTGTGCCTGTCAGAACTTTCAGTTGCTTCATTTTTATGCTCTTATTTTGAATTTGATGCCAGTAACACACATCATAAAGGCTGAGACAACATGAAGTTTAATGCTAAACAATAAGACGTCTCACATACAGTGAAGCTGATTGGCGGGACAGCAGTCACATGACCGGCTATGAAATCCCAGACAGACAATCCAACAGTTTGTGAAACATCTGAATGTAAAATGCTGAAAACTTCTGCTGCTCATCTGTTCACAGAAAAATCTGTGAAAGCGACGAGACAGCTGTGTGACGTCATTTTCAAAATCAATTCAGATCAAATATTTTCTGTTTCACAGTCTGATAAAACTCCACATTAAGACACAGCGGTGCATTCACTGCTGCACACACACACACACACACACACACACACACACACACACACACACACACACACACACTAGAGGAACAAAAGCCAAAAACAACAGGAAACAGATTAAAGCTCATCTATAAAATGAGTTTTCAGCAGTCGCTGCCCTGACATGGACGTGGCTGATGTGTTTACAGATGCATGTCTTTACTTTTCCTTTTCATAATGATCATGTATTTTGAATAATTGTATTGTTTGTTATTTTCTCTTTTACCGTGGGAGGGGCTTTCATGAGAATGAAATTAAGTAAATGATGGGCTGAGGAAAGCTGTTCCAAAGTTGGGAGCTGTGACTCTGGCTCGGTTTAGTCTGCCCACCAGGAAGTGTCTGATCAGCTGATTTTTAATGGCTGATGTTCACAGGTTGATTTGACTCTTTTTTATCTTTAGAAAAATGCTCGTTTTGTTGGACAATAACATTTTTGTTATTCAGAGATGCTAGCAGTAGAAAAGGTCTGAGTGGTAATGATCGAGTTTTCCTTCAGGACTTCATCGTTGTTCCTGAAAATGTGTGACTGACCATTTAAAAGTCCAACCTTTCACCTCCACAGTAGCACTCTAAAGCAGGTGTCAAACTCAAATACACAGTGGGCCAAAATTCAAAACTGGAACAAAGTCGCGGGCTAACGTTAATATTTATTGAAAAAAAAAAAATCTTCAGATTCTCAGATATAAGAATGAATTTTCTTATGGACTCAAACAAGTTTTGCTGAAAAACTGAATATGGAACAAGCAAAGCTTAATACTAAACAATATATATATTAGCTGTATAATACCAGTAGGCCAGCTCTAATAGTAATTTGGTATGGCTTCAGGGGCCAAATGTAATTAGGCTGCGGGCCAGAGTTTGACACCTATGCTCTAAGGAGTTTAAGACCATGGCGCCATCTGCTGGTCAAACCTTCACATTGCACTACGAAAATAGAATAGAATTCAACTTTATTGTCATTGCACATGTCACAAGTACATAATAAATAATCAGGCCCCATCTTATCTTAATGACCTTGTAGTACCATATCACCCTATTAGAGCACTTCACTCCCGCTCTGCAGGCCTACTTGTTGTTCCTAGAGTATTTAAAAGTAGAATGGGAGGGAGAGCCTTCAGTTTTCAGGCCCCTCTTCTGTGGAACCAGCTTCCAGTTTGGATTCAGGAGACAGACACTATCTCTACTTTCAAGATTAGGCTTAAAACTTTCCTTTTTGCTAAAGCATATAGTTAGGGCTGGACCAGGTGACCCTGAATCCTCCCTTAGTTATGCTGCAATAGATGTAGGCTGCCGGGGGATTCCCATGATGCATTGAGTTTTTCCTTTCCAGTCACCTTTCTCACTCACTATGTGTTAACAGACCTCTCTGTATTGAATCATATCTGTTATTAATCTCTGTCTCTCTTCCACAGCATGTCTTTATCCTGTCTTCCTTCTCTCACCCCAACCAATCACAGCAGATGGCCCCGCCCCTCCCTGAGCCTGGTTCTGCTGGAGGTTTCTTCCTGTTAAAAGGGAGTTTTTCCTTCCCACTGTCGCCAAAGTGCTGCTCATAGGGGGTCATATGATTGTTGGGTTTTTCTCTGTATCTATGAAGCGCCTTGAGGCGACTTTTGTTGTGATTTGGCGCTATATAAATAAAATAAAATTGAATTGATACCTGAGGAAGCAGGTGAGTTCTTTTTTGTCAGAAACGTGTCCACAGGAGGCCTCTGGGAAACATATTTTCATTCTAAACACTAAAATATGCAATAACATGTAAACATGTAATAATGATACTGTCACGGCTGGGGTCGCAGTCGTGTGGTGGAATGAATGAGGACCCGAGATGCAGATGGCAGTGGAGATGCGAGTGGCGATTTATTTACAGTGAAAATAACAAAGGAGAGGGCAGAACTGAACATAAACCTCAGCTGGGAAAAACTAACAAAAAAACCTGAAAACATAAGAACGGTGGGAGATGTACAGAGATGGCAGCTGATGAATGCTGGGCAGATTAACACGGAGGATTCACTGAGAAACAGGATGAACACAGACGACGCGACGAGGCCAACACACACTATAAATACACACCAGGTAATGAGGAGATGACACACAGGGGTGGACACAGCTGACACTAATGGACATAACGAGAAGCAGACCTACAAAGTAAAACCGGAAACACACAGACTGTTTTACAACACCAAACGCAGGGACCCGAACGGAGCACGGGGAAGACAAAGGTAGGGATAATAAACACGACAACCAAACCCAAAGGCGGGAGGGGCCAGTGTCTGAGAGGGCGTGGTTATCTTTCAACTAGGTGACCTCCAGTTGGTGGAAAGTGCAGACTGAAGCACAGAGCAGTGTGACGGTTTCACCTCTGCTCAACTTTTTATCATCACTGGAGCTGATTATTCTCATTTTAGTCGACTCTAAAATCAAAGTGTTCATTAGTTTTAATAAACAGTCGTTAATATTAAAGATTAATATTTGTGTCAGAATCATTTTTCTCTCAGCGTCAACTCTGACAGTCACTCCTGTCATGTTAGTAAAACGTCCTTCAGGATGATCAGCTTCCATCCTGAAGCGAAAGCTTGCGTGGTCTCTCTGCTGAACATCTCTGATCTGTAAAGTGCAGTTTGTCTTCTTGTCTCCCAGATATTGATAACGAGGATCGTTGTTTGCTGAGTCACTGTCATACACAGACGGCGTGTTAGTGTAGCAGTACCGGTGGTTCTGACACCAGAGGACGATCTTTGGTGGAACTTCTGTTTGATTCACTTTGAAAGACTTCAGAGGTGTGAAGGTGCAGCGGAGGCTGACAGTGGATCCTGTGACAGCACAGGTAGACGTGAGAGATCAGTTTGACCCACAGCACCTAAAGAAGAGCAAACACAGAGCTGAGATCCGAACACAGTGACTCCGTTTACAGACAGAAAATACAGACTGCTGTGTGTGAAGCTCTAAAACAAAGTTTCCGAAACGTAAAGAAGTCGGGCTGCCAGGAAGAAAGGTTTGATGTGAAAACACGAGCAGTTACAATAAGACACATAAAAATGTTAAACACGTCTCACCTGCCAGCAGGAACAGGAGCCCCCACAGACGGTTTTTGTCCCAAACTGCCATCCTTACGTTTTCATGAGCCGACTGAATGACTTCTTCTTTAAACGTGTGGTCAGCAGTGCTGATGAAGACACTGACACGCTGAGGTTTGATTTCTTTGCGATCAGCTCTGAACCTCATTTTTTTAAACCTCTTAATAGAAAATATTGAAATTTCCTATTTGTCGCAACCAGTGTTGGGGAGTAACAGAATACATGTGCCGCCGTTACGTATTTAAAATACAAAATATGAGTAACTGTATTCAGTTACAGTTACCGTTTAAAAAGGTGGTATTTAGAGTACAGTTACTTTGTTGAAATAAATGGATTACACGGCGGTACTTCCCTGTTTCATATTGTGGCGGGTCAGGACTGTTTGGGTTTTGTTTGACAGCTACGTTCTGTTGTTCCAGGCAGCGTTACGGTTGCCATGGTTACAGGGTGACGCTCTCTCTCTGCGTGTTTCCTGGGTGAGAGAGGCCTTTTTGTTGTTGTGCTAAGCTAACAGGCAGAATGCTACAGGTATAGCTCTAAAGAATGTAGCATCATGGGCAGTGTAGTCCGTGCTGCAGGGAGAATGAACTGCCATACCCGTTATGTGTCTGTGAGCGAGGGAGGGAGAAAAAGGAAAAGTACGAGCTGTCATCGAGCAGAAACGGGAGCTGGAAGCATGTAAATATAATAATAACCACTGCAGCCAAGAAGAGAGCCTGACGAGCCCAGCTGTAAGTAAGCTATTAAGACTCGACTGTACACCGTGTTCGTGTTTTCCTCTGAAACAATAAGTTCTGTTGGAGCAGCCTTTCAACGCCTCTCTCTGTCTCTGCTAGCAAAGTTGACCCAGACAACAAAGTAAAGCTAGTTTTCAGCTACGAGCCGACACAGAACCCACCGTATTAGCCAGAGGTCCCTTTACTACGGTTCGGAGCCGCGGACCTTCAGTAACAGTAATAAATCACAGCAATAGGACATTCATGTAGTTGTAAACAGCATGATAATATATTAAGTAATCCAAAGTATTCAGAATACGTTACTCTCATTGAGTAACGTAACGGAATACGTTACAGAATACATTTTGGGGCATGTAATCTGTAATCTGTAATGGAATACATTTTAAAAGTAACCTTCCCAACACTGGTCACAACATTTCATCAAAATGACCAAACAGTGGAAAAATGCTGCTGATGTGCCTCTCACCCCCCCCCCCCCCCCCCCCTCCAATCTGCTGTTTTTTACTGTAAACATCAGATTTAATGCTTCTGTTGAGCTCTGGTGAACATCAGCATCACAGGATAACAGTCTCATCTCTGTGAAAGGATCTGTGGTGCCCTGGATGTTTGACCTGCTTTCTGATCTTTCATTGGACAAAAGTGCATGTTTGTTACCATGTGTGATGTGCTCTTATTTTTAACCTACACGTGGACCATCCTCTACTCTTTCCATCATCAGACTGTGAACACTGATGATGCTTTCCTGGGAATGTCTGCTGCATCCTCAGCTCTCCCTGTTAGCTGAAACACCGGGTTGTGACACGTGAGAGTCAGGATGTGATTGCTGTCAGTTTGTTGCCAACAGGCTGCAATTGGTCTTCTAATTTCATCACTCCGACTTTTGCCGTGTTTGATTTATGCAACAGGTTTTTTTGTTGCACATATTTCTTTCTTTTCTACGTCGACGTCACACGATTCAATTCAGCTTTATTTACATAGCGCAAAATCACAACAAAGGTTGCCTCGAGGCGCTCGTGTTGTAAGGTAAAGACCCTGCATTAACAAAGACAACAGAGAAAACACAAATGTTTCCTCTGAGCTGCGCGCATGCACAACCTGCTGACGCAGTCTCCGCGCACCAACCTTAATTCAAATTGAAATAAATACGTAACAATTCATTTGAGGAGTGACGGTGGTGAGAGAGAGCGAGATTTTAGATGTGAGAGATTTTACGTTTAGCGTGTTTGGAGTGTGTAGTTAATGTGTTGTTTTGTGGATAGTTTTAGTTTGTGTCAGAACAATGAGGCGGCTGCTGAATGTCAAAAAGCCACCAAAGGCAGATTAAAGTGGAAACGCAGGTGGAAACAGGAGCAGTGCTACACCTGCTGCTGTCAGGCCTGCAGGGATCAGGCTGTGATGTTCTCCTTTGTAGTGGACACAAATAATTTGTGTGCCGTTATGGGTGCATGTCTGATGCAGGGGCGTTAACACCTTTCTTATATCACCACTCTGAAGACCGATGAGCGTTGTCAACGGGTTTACTGACATTCAAAAGGTAGCACCCCTTCAGGCTGCAGCTGAAAATTTCACAGCATCAGACCTCTACAAACATCAGTGGTGCCAGGTTCAGCACCTGTCGAACATCTTCTGGGACAAATGGAGAAAAGAGTTTCTCCCTACCCTCCAGCCACGCCGCAAATGGCAGTCTAGCCAGCCTAACGTGAGCTTAGGTAGTGTTGTGGTACTCAAAGACAGTCAAGTGCCAAGAAATGAATGGCCTCTTGGTCTCATAACTAAGGTGTTCCCAAGTAAAGATGGTAAAATACGTACCATGGAAATTAAGGTAGCTAAATCAGATGGTACAAAGGTGTTAACCAGACCTATCTCAGAGATTGTACCTTTGGTGCCTTCTTAACATGTTGTTTTCCCCAATATTTAATTGTGGCGTTTATTCACGCCAGGCGGGGAGTGTTCTGTTATCACTAAAAGTTGTAAAATGTTGTATTACTAAAATATCATTCTCAGTCACTGGTTATTTATTATGTGTTTACAGCGCCCTCTGTGGTTGCTCCAAGTAATGCACTTTAGAAACGGCTTTATTTTGAAAAACTTTATTGAACAGGAAGTCGGCGCAAGAAAAGCAAAAAGAAGGGAAACATATTGGCACACAGTTTATGGTGTCCTGTTGGAAAAAATACTGTCCACATCTTCGGTTTATGGTTGTATCGCCGGTATGTACTTAAATCATATTTGATGCAGAACACCTGATTGTTCTGTAAATAGTTTGAAATGGTTATAAAAACTGCCTCGGCTGCATTTTTAGGTAAATAGCTGCAACTTTGTTGTTTGCAAAACTCTTACTTTTTTGAAGAATTAACTAGTAACTATAATTAATTACTTTTTCAAAATAGCTTGCCCAACATTGGTCATTAAAGAGTTGCAGGACTGCCTCCCAGACCACAGCAGGAGCTTCACACAGACTCGTTATACAAGTCAGAGCATGAAAAAATATTGTTTTCAAAATTGGGGTTTAAGTAATTTTCACTTCCAATTTGGTGTTAATATACTGCACAGGTCATGGACAAGACAATTTTCACTGTAAGTGGGCTAATGCACTTAATTAGAGGTGCAGTGGAACCCTGACTTAATTCGTTCCCGAGGGTCGAAGCACCCATCGCGCGTTTTGAGTGAGGCGATGCTGAACGAGAGGCTATAGGCTAATTGCCAACTAGAACAACAATACGTCGTTCAAGTGAAACAGCGAAACACAAGTACAGAAGCCAAGGGGTTGTCACATGGTTCAGAAGACATTGTGGGCATTGTAGGCTCAGCCAATCAGAGCCAGCGGATTTCGTTACTCTGGCATTTTGGCGTAACACGGGCAGAAATATCGCCGTTCAGCGCCTTCGTAACTTGAATCTTTCATGAAACGGGGTATTCGTGAGTCGGGGTTCCACTGTACTCTAACAGAAGAATTAAACTGCACACGTCTGATGTTACTCACAGTGGTCCAAGTGCTCAGGGTGTTTGTGTGTTTGCTCACACACATGAAAAATTACAGGCAACGTTGCATACGACCCCCACTGCTTTAGCAACAGTGGGAAGGAAAAACTCCCTTTTAACAGGAAGAAACCTCCGGCAGAACTATGGTCAGGGAGGGGCGGGGCCATCTGCTGTGATTGGTTGGAGTGAGAGAAGGAAGACAGGATAAAGACATGCAGTGAGAAGGAGTAGGTGTTACAGTCCCTGATAATGTGTAGATGGAGAGACTCTTGAGGTTCCGCTGTTATGAGGAAAGCCCAGAAACGTTGCCAGCAGCACGCATCGTTGTGTCTTTTACTCAGGCTAATCTGCCATTTTCCTTCCTTACTTGTTTAGCATTTATGGAGCCTCACTTCTTCAAAGGGATAGAAAGGTGACAGAGAGAAGTGAGAGAAAAGGGACTCGAGAGGAGAGAGCAGAGAGGAGAGCTGGAAGAGGGGCGCCCGGTCTGGCTTCCCACACCTCCCTGCCGGATCCGGCTGTACGCTCTTCCTCCCAGAAAAGGGAAGAAGAGCAGAGGAGAGAAGAGCGGAGAATTTCTTTTCTCTCGCAGTTAGCTGTCTGCCTTAGCTGGCCGAGTGATGTCAGCCCTTTTTAACCACAGCCAGTGACTGGTCCTCTCAGCAGTGTTAGCTAGCGCTCTTATAGCAGCCGCTGCGTCTGTCCTCTGATCCCAGTCTCTCTGAGCAGCTTTGCTGTTGTACTGGCAACAAAGCCCCCGCACCCCACCTCCACCGGGTGCACCTTGATCTTCCAGCCTCTGTGAATGGGACTCATGGTCATCGGTCAGTGGTCATGACAATTTGCATGTTAGAAATATTTCAGGGACTTTGATTTTTAATCATTCTAAAACACTCAAATCAGAATTGTTAATAAATTATATGAAATACTGAAGAATTTCAAAAATAAATAATAAATAAAAAGATGAGAAGTCAAACCTCATTCTGCAAATGCGAGCTCGCACAAACGTACTGTAACAAAATGTCGAGAAAGAAAAGTAAATATAATATTTTGACTTTATTCTTAAAATTAATATTAATAACAGATTCTGGAGAAAAGGAGTGAGATTAGAGATCTAAAATCCTGTTTCAACCTTTTTCATTAAATATAAACTTTGATTAAATGCTAAAGCAAATAAAAAGCAAAAGTATAAGAAAGTAATAACATTATTTAAACATTTCTTGATGCATCTCAATCATCCAGGTAAGTAACTCTCCAAAAGTTGATTCTGTTCATCTGGACGTAGCATTTTCAGTGGAAATTATGCAAATTTGCATAATTATGATGAAGGAACTGACCTCCCAGCCCATTGTTCCTTCAGTGGGCTGGTTTCAGTCATTATGCAAATGTCTGTTTATAAGATTGAAACCTGCAGTCAGCTGAGACTGAAGAAGTCACCTGATGACGAAATGTTTCTCCCACGAAACGCTACGTCCAGATGAACAGAATCAACTTTTGGAGATTTACTTTCCTGGATGATTGAGATGCATCAAGACGTTATGTCTTCTAATGATGCTGCCTAAGGGAAGCATGTGTAATGTAAACTTCTCTACTTACTGATGACGTCAGACTTTATTGATCTCATTGTCATCTGCATATACACACGATCACACATGATCACAGCCACAGTACTTCATTAATGTGGTTTTACTCTGCATGTTGCACTTTGATTATAATGGAAACAAAGTCTCCTGATTCTGACACAAATCGTTAATATTAGCGAGCGTTCAGTAAAACTAATGACTGAGAATAATCAGCTCATCATAGGTGAAACCGTCACACTGCTCTGTGCTTCAGACTTCCACCAACTGGAGGTCACAGATGGCCACGCCCTCTCTGAAGCTCCTCCCTCATTGTGAGGAACATATTTATTAGGACATAAGTTTGATGTAATGTTAATGAAGAGTTCCTCAGAGACCCTCCTGAAGCTGTGAAGCTTTGACACCATTTCTCTGTTTTAACGTGAGGTCAGATTTTTCTAGAACTCGCCTTCAGTGCATGTGGGTGAAAACAGAAACCGAACACGTGTATTTATTGAAAATCTCTTTATCACGTGACAGAAAGAAAATGCAGCAATTTATTACAGACAGTGAAATCCTAACTGCACGTTCACACACAGGCTGACAGACATCAGAGAAACTTATGTACAAACAAACGGGCTTTCTGTCTCGAGAATAAACTTTACTTGGTCCCAAATAGAAACGATGTCAGATTTCTGGATTGTCCAGTGTACTGTGATTACTAACAAATGTCCTCGTCATCAGAGCGTTTTTCATTTTTACAAATGTAGAAACGTTTGTATAAAAAGCCGTCCTTGATCAGTCTGCTGCTTCATGTGCTCTCAAATGTTTCTGAATGTCAAACTTCGCGCTGATTTCATTTTCATGGTTAATGTGACTTTTTATTTCCTGAGACTTTGGAGAAATGGACACAATTTAAAAAACAAAACAAAGAAAAAAATGAGACCTCAGAAATAAAGAAAAAAAAACACTTTTTATAATTAAACATTTAAAAATATTACATTTGTAGTAAAAACAAACCCAAACATAAACAGATGGGTGTTTGCCTTTAAACTGCAGTCTGCTTCATTTTCTGGGCATAAATTTGACTTTAGTGAAGTTTGAGTGGGTGTGTGTGGGTGTGTGTGGGTGTGTGTGTGGGGGGACGGATTACTGAACCACGAACACATTTACAACGACAGAGGCGCCCGACAGTACTGGAGAGAAAACCCGTCAGCGAGTGACAGACGGGAGGAAAAACTTTTAACAGGAAGAAAAGGAGAATTCCTGCTCGCTCAGAGAGCTCGATTCCTCTTACATCTCAATTTTAAATCATTTGTAGGCACGCAGTATCCTTTAAGTTCTCTAATGTTACTCCTTTTAACGATGCTGCCGGCTGCAGAGGCTTCCTCCACAACGCCCTCACACTCCTGCAGCTACATCAGCTTCAGCCGCCAACAGCAGAGAGCAAAGAAAACCTCAAACAAACACTTTGATATTCACCCTTTCATTGTTATATTTTAACACATTCACACATCAGCGATTAGAATCAAGAGTCACTATGATTTAAGCTGATGAGCCCAATATCAAGGCCATAATTAGTGATAACAGTTAATAAAAGCATTAAAAGATCATTAAAAGCTCTGAGCTGATTTTGCTAAATTACCCCGATATTCATATTTGACCACACGGCATCAAAGATATCAAACAGACAGGAAGTAAAAAAGTATGTTTAAAAAAAAAAGGCACAATTTCACTTTTAAAATGATGTCAAGAGCGACACAAAACATGAAAAGACCTGACAGCTAATGCTCTGTAATGTCCAGCAGGGGGCGACGACTCTGGTAGGAAACAAAGTCTGTCGCTCGTTGTTGTGTGAAAGCGTTCAAAAAAAAAAAAAAAAAAAAAAAAGCGTTCATCACCAACCAACAGGTGATGTCACAGCAGCTAGGTCCATCTTTTAGATACAGGCTATGGATAAACCTGACTGGTCCACAGGGAGAATTTAAGGACTAAGGCACGTTTGGCAAAGGAACGTATTTCCACAGTGTCCGGATAAAAAACATGAAATGAACTTTAACTCGTCGGCATCAACTAAACGAGCGTTTATGAAACAGCCCCTGGATGGTTGATGAGCAGACGTCTCCCCCTGCTGGACACTCCGAGTCATTTCAACACAAGTAAGGCTGATGAGTAATCGACTTTAACGCTCTCTGTCTCAACCTGAGCATCGTGAGGCGTTCAGGGACAGACGGTACTTCAATCAGGAATATTTTCCTTGGTGTGAGCAGGTAAAAGTGTGCAACATTTCATTCAAATTAAAAGTAAGGAGAATATATTTTAATATCAGGATCCTGCTGGAGCGACTCGGACCAATCGGAGGTGCCGACGCCTTCGAAAACACTACTGCGATTCCTTCTCGTCCGTCTGATTATTTCTATGACAACAGGACGATAAAGCAAAGCGTTTATCACAAACTGCGTAAAAATGAATCCTACAATCTAAACTACAGCAGAAGATTTAGTGGTTTGATGGTTTTAGTGTCTCTTGTGTTCG
The DNA here is from genome assembly GCF_056152115.1 of Neolamprologus brichardi. Taxonomy (NCBI): domain Eukaryota; kingdom Metazoa; phylum Chordata; class Actinopteri; order Cichliformes; family Cichlidae; genus Neolamprologus; species Neolamprologus brichardi. Next base: position 31,209,105 of record NC_142114.1, on the reverse strand, counting down.
GCGCTCTGCACAGCGACGGGGTGATGATTTCTGAGCAGAGCGCCCTCAGCGCTGGGGAAACTACAAACTGGATTTAAAAAGAAAAAAATGGACGTGAGGTCAGCATTGGAAGCTCCGCCCCTTCACCATCATGTTAGAGGAATATTGGGAAAAGTAATGAGCGACCTCACGCGTACGAGCAGAAAGACGCTTAAACTGGCTCGTTGGTTTTGAGTCTTTCCTCCTCTGCCGCCGTCTGGATGCCGTTAGTGTGCTCCTGCTTCTTGCCTTTGTTTAGGAAGGGAAGCCCCTTGCTCTTCACATTCAGGACGACGTCGATGAAAAACGCCACAGTCGCCAAGAAGCCAAAGACCTGGACGACAGAGAAGAAGAAGAGCGCTGCTGTAGGTGACCTGATAACACACTAGGGCTGCCACGATTGGTCGACTATCAAAATAATCCTTTGTGGCCCTATAACACACACTGTCAGCCAGGAAGGAAAGGAGGAGGTATAGAAGGAAAGGAAGATTCAGGAGGTAGGAAAGGAGGGTAGTGTGAGTCCGAGGACGTTTTCTCACCACAGCAACGGTCGCCTGAACCAAAGAGCCGCGGTCTGCGGCGAAGACGCAGGAGGAGATGAAGAGCAGCACAGCGATGACCCCGGTGTAAATCAAGTCCTGTAAAAGAGAAGAAGAAGAAGAAGAAGAAGGTGAGACGAGCGCCTCCGACAGTCTCCGAGTCGCCGCCCTCAATCTGACCGGATCAACAAAACAATAAAAGTGGACTTTTCTCAAACTGGAGGCTGCAGCGTGACGTGAAACAGCCACACGCTTCATTTTGAGCCTCGAGTCTGGATTTTTTCAGCGCGCTGAACCCTCGACTCACCGCTCACGGCCTCACTATACTTAATAATAAAGCTGTTTGTAATACTTCACATGTGACAGATTTTAATGGAGACAATCCTGCTGATCCACACTTTGGTTCATGAAAGTCCAAGTTCATATTCAGAGCTACGATCCAACAACAGTCTCGGAATAAACGTGTTAAAATGTTTTGCTGCTTTGATCCATCTCAGTTATTTTTGTGCCGCTATTCTGAGCGCACGTAAACAACGTTTGCAGGTGCAAGTGCTGCATTTTGAGGAGAAATTTATTTTGAGCGAAGAAAAGCTGAATTTGAGTGAACAAACTTCATTCCTGCGTGCAAAAACTGTATTTCAGTGTTTGCCATTATCCACACACACACACACCAGAAGCCCCTCTCGCTCAGTTTTTGCATTTGCGCTCACTCGCAATGAATCGAGCAGGTATTTGAAGTTTACACAGAAACATTCTGGCATGAAAATATCTTTAAAGTTTATTTTGTGACCCAGACAGAGTAATATTTCAAACTCCGCCCCTCTGTGTTCCTCCGCCACTGCCTCGTTTGAGTTTGGGACGAAATGCATTCTGGGATATTGCATTTCGTCATTTCGAGCTGATTGGAGACCAAAACCGCCAATCAGATTTTTTTGCATCCAAGTCTGTGATTGGCTGGTTTTGTGGCACAAATATAACGGTGTAGAGAAAGAGTTGAGCGCGCACGGGCAGAAATGTTGAGAGTGCGGCTGCCGGTGTGTGTGTGTATAATAGCAAACACTGAAATACATGTTTTGCACGCAGGAATGAAGTTTGTTCACTCAAATTCAGCTTTTCTTCGCTCAAAATAAATTTCTCCTCAAAATACAAAACCTGCACCTGCAAACTTTGTTTACGTGCGCTCAGAATAGTGACACAAATATAACGGTGTAGAGCTCTAACACTCTGACTGGAGGCTACAAGTGCAGTTCAGTCTGCAGCCTGTAGGTGGCAGCATCACACAGTTATATGACAGCTGCTTTTACTGGTTTTCAGTCACAGAGTGTGCGTGTGAGTGTGTGTGTGTGCGTGCGTGTAAAAGCAGCTTTTTACAGTAGTAGAATCTTTATCAATTCTCTCTGATTGCTTCCAGCCTCTCAGTTTCACTCTGGGACGTCTTTAAAGTTGCAGCTGCAATAAAACCAAGTTCAGACTTGTTGCGGGTGTGAGGCGTGTCTGCAGACACGGTGCGGTTCACGCTTTGAGTTTGGGGCCGTATCTCGTTTTAATTCATCGCTTAGCGGGAACGAATGAGTCCATCATTCTGAGGCTAACGAGGCTCGACCGCTCGTACTCGTATTTAAACACGCCACAGCTGGCGGGCGCTCGCTGTGGTACCGAAGTGAAAGGTGACGTTCACAAACGTTCCCGATCACTGACACTTTGAGTAGATGCGTCTGTGGAGCGACCGTGACGATCTTACATTACCTCGTTCTCACGTTGTCACAGTCGTTGGCGTCCACGCTGCCTGACAGCAGGGCGACGCCATCAGGCTTTTAGGCCTGAGTGCTAAACAGGAAGCCGACGCTGATGGCGAGGCGGTGGCTAAAATGCTCGCGTTAAGATGTGAAGCCTGAAACCTTTGGGTGACATCATGGCGGCTGCGCCAGAGTCCGAGTTCAGCCTCAACGCTTCGCTCATCTCGACTGTTTCTTCAGCTCCTCTGTTCAGTTTATTTAAACTACAAAGACCACACAGAGGAAACACACTCTGACCGCCATTAGTTCTTCCTCCTGATTGGCTGCCCCTCATAAGCAGCAGGACTCATAAGCACCTCTGATCACTGACTGTGGAAGTGTGGGCTTCAAATGCCTCATCAAGCTTCCCTGTGACAACGTGCTCTTATTGTGAAAGTTCAGCTGCTGCTGTTCCTGTCTGGTGTTTCTTTGCGGGCAGACTCGTCATGTCGAGGTTTCTCTTTAATGCTACGATGAAGAAGAACTCTGTGGCTCGTCAGCCGTCTGAGCAGACGCTGGTGTTATGAGAGCACCGCGCTGCGGTCGGCGTCCTGTTCCTCTTTTGATTTCAGGCAGGAATCCCAAAATAAGAGTTTCCACACCGAGGTGGAGCTGAGGCCTCCGGTGGAAAGAGAGCGCCGCTGAAAATCAGTGCAGCGGAAAGCCTCGGCCTTCAGCTCCCAGTTTCCTGTCCACGCTCCCCTCAGAGGAAGCAGCGTCTCTGGCAGCAGAGACCAAAACGCTGAAGCTGCTTCTCAAAGGTCGGCCTTTAAACGGCTGCAGATACGAGCCCTGAACTCACGCCAACTTTACTGGACCAAACTCTTGATGCTCTGACCCCTCCCCCTCTTCGCATCCAATCCCACGCTTTCCTGGTTCAGAGCAGGTTTTTTGCACGTGGACGTGAGAATGAGGGAACGCTTTAATTTCTTTAATCTGAAGTTATTTATGAGCATCTTTATTTAGGTTCCACGTGAATGATTGAACGGAGGTTTCGTTTAAATCTCATCTCTATGAAAAACAAATCAGGTGGGGGCGGCCTGGTTTGTGCTCAGCCAATCAGAGAGGCACCGCTCTGAAGGCGAGGGCTGGATTGAAGCTGGACCTTCATCAGCTTTGAGAGCAGCTGTCACATGCAAACATTTTCCACCCTGCTGAGTCTGAATGTGCAGAAAGAAAATCGTCCGCTTCTCGTTTTCGAGTTTCGCTGCACCCACACTGTGAGAGGGAAACATCTGGAAGCGTCATCAGGGAGAGACTAAAATAAACCGTCTGTTTTCATTTTGGTGCGAGACGACGGCGAAGCTCACAGGAGGACAAACGGCACCGCCACGCATCCTCCTCACACTGACTTTACTCGAGTACTCGACTCCCTCAGAGTTACTCTGACATCGCAGACAGAAAGCTGCGCCGTCCGTGCTCTGATGCTGCAGCTCAGCGAACCAACGCAAAGACAGTTTTTCTAGTCAAGTAAAGGTTAAAAATAGTAAAAAGTTCCTCATCTGTCCAGAAATTCAAAACGATGCAAAATTAAATGTGTAAACTGAAGTGAAAGGATCATGAATAACACGAGCATCACGTGTGCTGGGTTAATGCTGGCTCAGTGCTGGGCGACTCGGGTACACGCTCACGATCTGTGAACATGTAACGACCTGCTCTAATGACGGCCGGTCGGGTTGTTATTGTAGCTTGAAGTGGGCCTGAACAAAGATCAGAATGTGCTCTGAAAGAGGAAGTGACTCTAAATAAAGCCAGACATGAATCTGTTCAGATTCAGCGACGGTTTAACACTCGGTGACTTTTCTCCCACGAGCGGAGAAGAGTGGCTGAAACACAATCTCCAGGTTCTTACCACCGTGGGCCACGCCTCGATGTGGATCTTCTCGTGCAGCTTAGTGGAGAGGAGGACGAGCAGCAGCAGGGTGAAGAGGAAGGCCGTGCAGCTGACGAACTCGAAGAAGTAGAGAGGCGAGCAGGTGAAGCAGCTGTCCACCGTCTCCTCCAGGACGAAGGCAATGAAGGACAGCACCTGAGGGACAAACAGGAAGTCAGCACAGGTGAGCACAGAACAGAAATATAAGTCAGGGATGATCCTGCTGGCTTCATACATCAAACAGTCGGCGTGTTAAAGCGAGATGTTCTCCTACAGACCGACCTGTGAACACTACTGTGAATCTGTCACAGCCTGTGAAACCACGGCCGCCCACTTACTCAGGACGGTGCTGTGCAGATGCTCGTCTTTTACTAGTTGAATAAAAACATCATCTGCAGGTTCATCGAGCTCAGTCTTACAATAAAACGTGTGGTTTCAGTGGGCCGGCCCACTCGGGATCACGAGTGGGCCGGCCCACTCGGGATCACAGTGGGCCGGCCCACTCGGGGTCACAGTGGCTGCAGTTTGACGTCCCTGCGTTAAAGCACGAACAATAACAACGATTATTCTCATATTTTGTCAGACATTTCGATGATTATGAAGAAATATTTGCATAAAATGTTATTTTGTTTCACTTTTCCCGCTAAAAGCTTCTTCAGCAGCTCGCGTATTCACCAGGCGCCGAAAACGCTCGTTTGATTTGTCAGTTTTATTCTGCACGTCTGCTCCCGCCATCGAACGCTGCGACTACGACACACGGGGAGAAACTGACCCGACAGTCACCACTTCCTCTTCCTGTAGGAAGACCTTCAGCTTCCGTCAGCCTCTGCTCCGTGTATTCGTCCTCTCGTCTGAGACGATGGCAGCTTATTGGATGAAATGTGGCGTCTCCAGTCTGAGCAGCTGCTGGCAGCTTCAGGCCGGCGTGACAACACGAAGGCGCCGGCTCTGCTGCATTTCATTAGTTGTGGTCGAACCGCTCCGACCGCTCAGATCTGTGTGGGCGGCAACAACAGCGGTCGCTCCACACCAGCAGCCATCGCAGGGACGCCACATCTGAACCACCACAGCGGCGAGACCACGAGATCCAGCAGGAGTCGGTAGGAGCGCTTCAGCCCTCAGACCCCCCCCGAGTTTGGGGACCTGAAAGAGCAGGCAGAACGAGCCTGGGGAGGGGAGGGGGGGATGTTTGGACTACAAACATGGAGGAATTTGTGGCTGAGCTCTTCCAGGCTCCAAACACTCGTGTTGTGAATGTAAACTGACCTTTAAACGACTCAGAGAGCGGCGCCGTGCAGGAGGAGCTTCCTGTAACTGCTGAAGGAGGACGTCAGGACCACACCCACTCTCTGACCACTTATCAGGACGGAAACCTTAAGAAATGACACCAGTGTGCTCTGATTGGTCCAGATGTAAGTACACGATGATGTGTCGAATGCACTCTCGAGAAAGTCCAAGCCTGCCCGATTTCCTCCGTCTGAAACGTTCGAGGAGCGCGTCAGAGCTGCACACCTCCTCTCTGCAGGTGACGCCGTCCCGTCGGCTTCTTCACGCCACGACCTCCGGGTCTGTAGGCGAGCGTGGAGCAGCGGCTCTCTGCAGAGCCCTCCCTCTGAGCTCACGGTGGTTGGAAGGCGGGACACGAGATGACTGAGAGCACGTCTACGTTCCAACGCTCACCCGTGGTCGTGAGGTGGTTAGTAAGAGAATAAAGTCACGAGTAAAGCTGCAAAACGAGCAGAAAGACAGCTGAGAGGAGAGGCGTCGCTCGTCCAGACCCAGGAGATCGTCACGCCAACAGATAAGCACCAGGAACCAACAAACCAGCGTCTGTGCTTTAAACAGCCGTGCACGTGAGCAGGGATACTTTCCTCTCGCTGTCGCGTGTTTGTCCTCGGTTAAACCGAACGCCAGCCTCTGTCTCCGTCACAGCGGCGAGTTTAACTGGAGGAATGTTCCACGTTAAAGTGAGCCTGAGGTTATAAAAAGGCTTTGTGCTTTTCTTCAGACGAACCACAGAGCTAACAGCAGACGCCCGACGTCAGCGGGCCGAGAGCGGCGCCGATCCTTTTATCCTTCAGTCAGAAACACCGACGTGAGTCATTCTCCTTCAGTAATCTGATTACATGTTCTGTACCACCAGAACATTTTTAGGGACGCAGAAAACGTGAAACGTGAGAGAATCTGAGTGTTTGTGTAAATCCTGCCACTGTGTTTGTGCCCATCATCAACATCCTGCACTGACTGATCTGCTCTCACTGTACGAACATAAACACACAAAGATTGATTCCAGCATCACTGTCATCAGTCGCCGTGCTGTTAATCTCCAAGTCACATCAGAAACGCAGCGAGTGGGCGCAACGTGGAAATCAAAAACCTTCTCGTGCACCTCTGCTGTCGCTCTGTAGGAGAGCGTGTGTCATCACCGGCGCTGGATCGCCTCCATCGTGTCCAAGCTGGTTTACTTTAGGGAACACAAAGAGGCGAATCTGCAGAACAGGGCGAACACGCTCTCGCCCTGCGGCGGTAACGTGGAGCTCCACGCTGACAGCTTTGTCTCACCTTCGATGCACAACCTCAAAAATAAATTGAGGTCTCAGGGTTGGAAACGGTGGACTCGCATGAAATTGAGGTCAGCTGGAAGTCGAAGTTTGCTCTGATTCGAGGCCGGCGGTGAAACCGTGTTTTTCCAGTGAGCTGCACTCACACACAGAGTGCTTTTGTTCCACAAAGACCCTGAAATATGACAAACTGCTCAGCTCACCTCGATGGTCCCTCCTGTTACGCTTTAACGGGTTCAAATGTGAAGCAGCTTTCAGCGTCTTTGCTCGTTTCAATCACAGTTTACGCTCCAACAAGTCCAGATCCTCTCAGTGTCTCAGACGTGAACGCTTTAAACAGCGCTGCAGTGACTGCATCGACGCCCGGCTGCGCCTCTGCGTCGCTCGTGTGACAAACAGCAGCTCTTCCTTTCATCTTGCTGTGAAAGCAGACGTCTGATGCTGCAGTAATGAAAACACTGAAAGTTACAAATGTGTCACTCATGAAACGCTGGATTTTAGAAACCTGACGTACACAGGCCAGCGTGCACGCCCTGAAATCACCCTGAAAGACTTCCTGTTCAGCACGGACAGGTGAGACGTGACCCGGCGAGCTGACTGGGGTTAAACTCACACCACAGGAAGTCACAGTGGGAATCCTGCACTACAGTGAAGCTGCTGTTAAAAACTCACAGGGACTTCCTGTCTGCTTCACAATAAACTTCTTTAGCACTGAGACAGTGGAAAGCTTTTATTGTGAAAGCACCTGGAGAGGCAGGGATTGAAGCTGGACAAACACGCTGCTTTGACCTTCAGCCGACCAGGAGGCGATTCTCAACTTTCATAGGTTATATTTCTCTAACATGATTAAACGCTCAGCTGTTGTAGCGACACCTCTGTGGATGAACAGGCTGGAGGCAGCCTGCACATGCATGTGGTGACTGTGTAACGCACACCTGCAGTTGTGAGGGGCAGCCAATCAGAGGTTTAGATGGACAGAGGCTGAGTATGGACATAAACATGGATTATTTTGAGCTGTGACTCATGCAAAGCTGCTCTGCCCACATGGAGAAACATTAACCTCCTTCAGTCTGTGGCTTTCAGTTTGTTTTGCAGGAAGGTTTCACAAAGATCTGACCGCACATCCTCTTTCTGCCCAGCACCCACCCGCCCCAGCTCCCTGCAGACTCCCGGGGCCGGATGCAGGCGCCGTCCTCCCACCGAACACCTCACTGAGCTGTTGCAACAGCAGCTCTGAGATCTGCTGACGACAGCCAAACTGACCGCTCCGCAATACTTTCACTTCCCGTTCTGCAGCTTCCTGAAGAGCTGCTGGATGAGGAAGATCCAGTCACAGAGAGGTCACACACAAACACACCGACTGGTTCCCTCGCACAACGGAGCACGGCTACCCAATCCACCGCGCTCCTCACCGTCCGGCTGCTACGCATTAATCTGAAAACAGCCCCCAACGAACGAACCTCCACTTCCTGTTAAATTCTGCTCATGAAAGAGACGATGATGTTTGATGTAGGAGCCGCCGAGCCACAGACTGGATGTGTGAGTGTGGATTCACACTTCAGCTCCACATTAAAAGCACCAAAGCGACCTCATCCCCGTCTCCTGTAACCAGGAAGTCACAGACTCGTTTGGTCATCTTTGCACCTGCACACGTGTGGTTCATACAGCGGCCTGTTGACACGCGCTTCCTCACGCCACTGCAGACACCACGGCACGTTCCTCGACTGGCTGCTGGGGGTCAGAGGTCAGATGCAGAGAGAGCGCTGCACCAGAGTGCTCTCAGTGAAACTGTCGGTAACTGTTGCCACATCGCTGCACAAAAGCAACAGATTTTTCCCCTAGCAACCAGTGGTTGCCATGCAGCTCTGAGAGCAGTAAAAACGTCCTCAAAACGTCAGGACACAGAAGGATTCAAGTCATACACATAAATGTGTTTACCACCTGTGTGAGGACAACGCCAGATGGAATAGTCTCCGCCCCCTGCTAACGGAGGAAACTGGACAGAAACGTGCGTGCGTTTGTGTTGCTGTGTTTGAATCTCTGCTCGATTCACTGATGCAGCGACACTTTTAAAAATTCAGCTTGAAAGCAGCTGACGCAGATTTCGCTTCTTGTTTTTGGAACCGTGGTGACACTCACAGATGTCAGCGCGTTTCACGCCGCGAGTGTTTCCGTGCAGTTGTTCGGTGCGTGGCGGTAACACGGTTCATCTAAGAGCGTCTGACTTCAGCAGCAGGTTTGGTGTTGCTGTCGGCTGAGACCAGTGCTGGGCCATATCATACCGTTCACGGTAACACCGGTGAAATGTTGGGCAACGATAAGAAAATGAAATATGGCGATAGAATATGGGTAAAACACGCATGCGCAGGGCCTTTGTTTTCATACGCACACGGCGGCGAAAGTGGATCGTTGAATGAAACAGATGAAGCTGAACTGGTTTGTAAAAATGCTGCAGCTTCACTGGTGTGGAACTGGTTTAGCTTTCGTCCGTCAGATACACAACAAAGCACTATTTTTGGTAGCGCATGCTAGCGGGCCGTCGTTATTACCGTGTTGTTTGGAAAATACGGCGCACTTAAAATCATCCTTTGATTTTTCTGAAAGTCGACAGAGCCCCTTATAATCCCGTGTGCCTTATGTATGAACTCTGGTTGTGTTTACTGACCTCGAGACGATTTTATGTGCACGGCGCTCGAAAATCTGTCAGATGTTTCAGTACGACTTTGCTAAGCTACGAAGCCGCACCGCTTGATGGATTGTTGGAGCATTACGGCTATCGTAGGCGGAGCCTCGCGGAGTGATACGTACTGTGCTTCAACATAATGTTACCGTATTGTGTGTGTATAACCTCTTTTTAAGTTTTGTGGATATTACACATGGTTATGCTGAGGATATGTCGGCCAGTTTCCACTGGAAATGCCTTTTGGTTAAACTGTCAGCGAGGAATTTGCATTTGCACTGTTAATTATTTATTTAACTTTAATGCAGATAAATAACAGCTGCTTGTTTAAGTGAAAATACATTATTAGTGCAAAAAAACCCAAAAAAACATCAAAGTTGTGGAGTTGTAAAGTATTTTTTCTCGTGTCAATTATATCGTTATTGCAGATTTTCAGATGTATATGGTGATAAATGTTTCGGTGACATCGCCCTGCTCTGGCTCAGACGGCTCTTCGTCTGTGAAGAGCAGCCAAACTGTTAAAGAGGCGGCACCATGTTCCACAGTGTTGTTGTGGTAATATCACCGCTGTGTACATCATTACATACATGCACACAGGCGCACGCGTAACTCTGCTCTGCACATGTTTGGTTTCTGAAGTACTTCGTACCAAATAGATAATAAAGCAAATAATCAGCAGCTCTTGTTGTCTGTTAGTCTGCTCGTCTCCCAGGACGGCGGGGCTGCTGCCGTCCACCACCGGCTGCTGGAATACGTGTGACCACAACATGAACTGGATCAGAGGGCGAAACACGGGACAGGATGTGCTTGGGCGAGTTAGTTAGCAGCAACTGAACTTTCAGAATAAGAGCGAGGGGATCCCTCATGAAACAAGACGACGCTGATGACAGATCTTTCTTTTGGAGTTATTAAACACGAGCAGGTCAGCACTTCGTGAGGTCACTAAGACACATCAGCTGTGTTCAGGCCTCCGTTAAACATCTGGTTCCAGCTGCAAAGCCCGTTTCAAACAGATCTGCAGGAGAGTGGAGCAGCTTCCTGTCTGATTACTGGCAGTGACTGTCAACGCACCACAAACTGCGGAAGCATTTCCTGTGCTGAGCAGCCTGAAGGCAGGCCGTGTGAGGAGCGTGCTGCACATCCTAACAAACTGAGGTGAAAGCACACCTGCTTTAATCCTGAAAGCAGCGCTCAGGTGCTGTTTTGGTCTCGGTCCAGGAGGATTTGTCCACAGCGATGATATTATTGTTGGTTACCTTCATCACTCCTCGCCTATTTTAGCATGTTTGCTGCCGGGACATTACAGCATCACCTCACCTGCATGGATCCAACTCAGGTATACAAGTCTTTTTAAAAGCAGCAAACAAGTCATCATCATCATCATCATCGCTAACAGACCGGTGACGAGTGCAGACTGTGTCACCATTTCTCACGCTCACAGTGTTTCCTGTCAGTCAGCTGATGGTCGTAAGCCTGCAGAGACTCGCAGAGGATCGACTCTGCAGCCGGTCGCTTTCAGTTTTTGGGGGTTTCCACAGTAACGACCCTGAAATGAGCTGAAACTAGAACAGATCCTGTCAGCTACACAGCTGGGCGTGGCCACCAAGACATCACTCGTCGCTTCAGGTTGTTTTATACGCTCCAGCCTGCAGATGGTCAGTGGTCACTTTTCTCTGGGCTGTTATGATCTGCAGAGCCGAGGCCCCGCCCACACGCCCGAGGCCCCGCCCGTTTGCATGTGCGTTTCTTCGCTGCGACTCCTTCTGCAGCTCTGACATGTAAAGAGCTGAACTGTTTCACCAACACTGAGCTGCAGGATCGCTGCACATGTGCATAATTCATGGAAGTCACAGAGCAGCAGCTGCATTGTTTTCCTGCACAGTGGACGGTCACAGAAACATCAGACCCACAGCAGAGTCAGAGTTGAGGGAGCAGAGACGAAGAGTCTTTTAAGACATCTGAGGCAAAGTTTCAGCAACATGTCAAACACAGTTTCAGTTTCAGCACCTAAATCATGAATCTTTCCTCTCTGAAGCATCAGAAAGCTGCTCTTCTGTCACAGCTTTCAGACTGAGCTACTGTTCACCACACCGGACAGGAAACCGGGCACCTCTCCACAGGAAGGGCCGGCGTCTTCCTGCAGGGGCGCGATCCTCGCTGTTAAAGGAAGTTTAAAGAGCGCGTGCAGGTCGGGCAGAGCCTGAGAGCGAGCAACACGTATCTGAAACTTATTCTGAAGGACGATTTAATCATTTACCAACATTAATGTTTAAATAATCCCAATCTCCAACTAAATATCACTGATTTAAAATAAAAACAACTTTTAATTCTTTAATTTTAAATCTGAGGAAGGTCGTGATTTTTTTTACTGAATATTTTACTTGAACAGTTTTAGTTGAAAGTCTGCAGACGTGCAGACAGAGGACGCTGATGATGTCAGTGTCAGCTCACAGAGCAGCTCAGTGTAAAAACAAGTGAAGGAGTGAAACAAATGAAGCTTCATTTCAGCTACTCAGACTTTTACACGTTTCAGTTTCAGCCAATGAGCTGCGACGATGAGGAAACCCTGAAGGTTTCACACAGTTTGCAGGTGTGAGTGAATGCTAAACGAAAGCATATCATTGGCTAACGAAGAGTCACATGAGTCTGAGCATCTTTGAACTCACCACTTCAACGACTTTCAGGATAAAGCGGTTTCTGTCCAGGTGGGCCGAAGGGATCAGGCAGAAGCTCTTCCCGGGGTTTGGGGTCGTGGTGGGAGTATAAACTTGTTCAGCCATGATGGAGCTGAGAGAGAGAACAGAGACGTCAGATCACGAACACCACACACTCATGGTTTCTGCTCTAAACGGGACAAAAACCTGCAGTGCTAATATTTCAGAGCCATAACTGTCACTCGAATCTCACACCAGAGGCCGGCAGCACGAGGCGGGACCTGCGGCTTAGAGGAAACTTCAGGCTTACCTGGACTGGCAGGTAAACCTGAAAGGATAACCGCAAAGATACGTCACCATGGCAACATATGCTGCTGCCCCAAACTGCTCTAGGGCAGGTTACGTTCAACGCTGGGCTTCGTTCAGCGGAGTCGGTGAGTTCCAGCTCAGCAGGTTTCATACATCAAAAACTGTTTAAACACACTTCAAGTCAGGCGTGCTCAGCATCAGTTACCATGGTGATGGTGAAAAGAGGACTGAAAACTGTGGCTTTAAGCTCGCTAACCGTTAACCTCGCTTCGGATCTGCTCTCAGGACGGCAGCGTTATTAAAGCTCGCCCCACCATCAGACTTCATCTCTGCAGCAGCCTCGAAGTTCACAAAGGAGGAAACCACATCAACACACAGTCCGCCTGTTCAGAGGTCAGGGGTCAAAACTCACGTCACTGAATCCTGTTTTACGTCACATTCAACGGGAGACGAAGTCATTTTATATCTCAAATGCTCGCCCACTTCCACAGGAACCACGTGACCACCTTTAAAATCCCACCAACAACCTTTATTCATCTGTTTAATAATAATAATAATAATAATAATAATACCCAGCTGCACCTAAACAGCAGGTGGGATTTTTTAAAACGCTGAATGAACGTGAAGTTAAAGCTGCTGAGCAGAAAGCAGTCACAGAGAGATGATGGTGGCTGTGGTTTGGATTTAAGGACAGATGTAATGTATTTATGTCCAACGATGGGAAATCCCTGTTTCAGAGCAGCCGAAACACAAAGTCCACCTTAAAAAACAAACAGTGAAAGAAAAAAAGCTCAGATCTAAATATGACGTCAGGCTCGTTTGTCTTCATAAACAGCAATAAGGTCGACATGACGTCACGCAGGACAAATGAAGTGAAAAGCGCTAAAAGGTCGCGGAATGCATTTCTGCACGCGCCCGTCTGCACTTCCTCCGTGGAGCTTCTCCGCGGAGCTGCGGGGACATCTCAGATCAATTTCTCATTTTCACAGTAGTGAAAGCGAAAGTGATCGGGGCAGGTGAGCACAGCTCAGGTGTGATAAGAGCAGTTAATGAAGCCAGTCGGCCATGTTTGAACCACAACACTGAACTGTAATGAGAAATGCTGATAATGAGCGAGTTTGTGATTACAGACAGCTGCAGGTCCGGTTAAAGAGTGTCCCGACAAACTGAACACACTGCACGCCCCTACTCTGCAGATTATTCGGTGATAAACCAACTTTTTAAGCTCACACGGCCCGCGATCAAATACACGATAAAGACGAAGAGGCTGCTGCCGAAATGAAGAGCGGCTCGGTCACTAAACATCTCACGATTCTGCGATGATTTTAATTCAGCGCTTTTCTCCAGAAACGACCCTGGAAAATAAAATTGACCTAATTCTGAATGAAGTCTGGCGTACGTCGCACTTCCTCGTGAAACGGACGCGCTGTGGGCTTCGTATCGACTTTTGATGGTGGCCTGAAATCTGCGTAACGTAACCACTAAAACAGGAAGTGAGGATAAAGTTTGAAGTCGATAAAAACGCGAATGTTCAGAAACAAACTCACCGTTCAGTTTTCTGCCGCTGAGGACGAAGATAAAGTTTCCAGCTGTAAAGTTCAGTCTTAACTCGAAGCCTTCTTCCTCTCTAATATTACTCAAACTTCCGCATTCTGCCCTGCCGTGAAGAAAACACCGGGAAGATTTTCAAAGTAAAGGTGCTCAACGCTAGTAACAAGGAAAGAGTTTCAAATAACCAAAATAAGACAGAAAGGCGTGAAAATGTGACACAATACGTGAAAAGAAAAAAGAATGAAATGAATCTTTAAAAAAGGTGACAACAAAAGGAAATAAAGTTAAAAAAGTGGAAAAATTGAAACAAAATAAGATGTCAAGTATGAATAAATAAGGTGATAACAAGACAATATTAAGAATATAAAATATAATATAAAAAATAAGAAAAAAAGACTAAGACAGTGTCTGTGACAAGGAAGAAAAACAATAGACTCGAACAAGAAACATGTTACCAAAACACAAAGTGACCAAAAACAGATCAACTGGACCAAAACAGCATTCAGCACAATAATAATAATAATAATACTAATAGGTTCAATAAACTTGCTTTTAATAATTGTAAACCATCTCTACCATCAACTGTTGAAGGTGTTTCTGGGGCAGATAACATTGCAGCGTTATGGAGACAACATTACAGTGCGTTGTTTAACTGTATAAAAAGTGAACCATGTGAGGACAATTCTGACATGAGTAATGACACAATAAGTGTAGGGACACATGAAGCCATTCATAGTTATCTGATAATAAAGCTTCTGGTTTGGATCACATCACTGCAGAACATTTAAAACATGCTAGTTTAAGGCTAGCTCCTCTAGCGCTCTGCTTCCCTGGCTTTATGATTCATGGCATATTACCAGACTCAATGCTGTGTATTTTACTGGTACCAGTTATGAAGGACAAAGCTGCAAAAGTGAGCTGTTTGGATAATTACAGGCCAATTGCACTCGCCAGTATTTTATCTAAGGTGTTAGAAAGAATCTTGTTTGACAGAGTTAGTGTGTTCATCTCTTCTCTGGATAATCAGTTTGGCTTCAAACCAAAGCACGGCACTGACATCTGCATATATGCACTCAAGGAAATAGTCAGTTTGTACAGGGCTAAAAATTCATCTGTCCTCGTGTGTTTCTTTGATGCCTCTAAGGCTTCTGATCGAGTGAACCACAGAAAACTTTTGATAAACTGAAGAGACGGGGAGTTCCTCAATACATCGTGAGGATTCTCTCTTACTGGTACGCTCATCAGAACATGCAGGTTAAATGGGGAAGCAGTATTTCTGCCCCCTTTGGTGTCAGCAACGGTGTCAGACAGGGTGGGATTTAGTCTGCAATTTTATTAAATCTATATGTTGATGATTTGTCCATACAGTAAAACATTGATAAATCATCTCATGTATGCAGATGACCTGGTTGTTTTTAGTCCAAGCAGTGCTGGGTTGCAGGTGCTTCTTAATGAATATGGTGTGCGATATGACATAAAGTACGATTCTGTTAAAAGTGCTGTTTTGATATGTAGAACCAAGCAGGTGAAATACCTCAGTCACTTTATTACTGAGCAAATGAATGATGATGATGACATATACGGACAGCGGTGTAAGCTCTATGTGCAGACAAATGCTACTGCACGCAAATTCAGCTTTTGTTCACTTCCAGTTAAAGTGGCTTTGTTTAAAGCGTATTGCACACCGTTATATACTGCCCCCTTGTGGTCATCCTACAAACGATGTAGCACGCAGAAGCTGCATGTTGCATATAATGATGCGATGAGAATTCTTTGCAGGAGACCTAGAAGTGGTAGTGCCAGTCATATGTTTGTAGCTGTGGGTGTTTGGACTTTTAAAGCGCTTTTAAGAAAGTTAATGTTCACTTTTAGAGAACGACTGGATGGCTCTAGTAACAGTAATTTTAGCGCTCACAGATCCGACAGTGAGCGGTTCCTGTTACTCATGCAGTCTGAGGAAGCAGCGGTTGAAGTGTTTGTGTATTTATTGATTTCTTTTAAGTAATTGTGTTTTATGTATATTATGGTTTTTATATTTTTACAAATGTTTTATATTTATTATTTATTATATATATAATAAATAATAAAATATTTATTTATTTATATAAAATAATAAAATCTATACACACACACACACACATATTAAGGTTGTGTTTTTTTTGGGGGCGGGGGGGGGGGGGTTGTGTGTGTTTCTGTCTTGTTTTTATGGACAAATGTACAAAATTATTTTTTCATCCACAATATAATGGAGTAAAAATATACAACCCTACTAGAGCACACGTTTAGGATAAACACACCGTCAACAACAAAAATAAAAAGTGGAAAGTCGAAAATTGAAGAGAAAAAAAATAAATTCATAAAAAACAAAAAATGAAGAATCATAAGTTTGCAGATAAATAGAAACGAAGTAGAGAAAAAACAATTTCATTTACAAAAAACAACAAATAAAAAGAACCAAATTTAACAAAAACAAACACATAAACAAAAATCTGTGAAGGAAAAGGCAAATTCAAAAATAAAATAAATCAATAAATAAACAAAAAATATTCATAATTTAAAAATATGGGAAGAAAAAAATGACCTGAATTGAAAAAAAAAGCTCGTAAATCTGAGGTCTGATATAAAAATGTAAATTTGTATTTTTTTACTGCCGTGTCTCTGATCATAATGTGAACCGTACTGCTTTATTACAAATGAGTCAGCGGCGCTCCTCCGGCTCTGCTGCCCGGCCTGTGCCGCCGGTGTGCGGCCTGCAGGGGTCGCTGCAGCCCGCTCCTCTCCCACGTCCTCCGCTCCCTCTCCGCCGGCGTGTGTGAGGCTTTCCCCGCTATAAAGCTGCGCGAGGTGACTGGAAGCTGGAAAGGCTCTCCAGCAGCCACGGGAGGAGGAGGAGGAGGATGAAGATGAAGCTGTGTGTCCGTACGCTCGCAGCTGATCTCAGTTCAGTCCGTCTGAGCTGAGCGGAAACTTTGGATGCTTTTCTTGCTCTGGAGCTTCTTCTTCTTCTTCTTCATGAACATCTGAGCAGGTAAAAACTCAGAGCTTCATCTTTCACAGCCTTTACTCATCATTCTTTCATTGTTTATGTCTCCACTCTGACTTCCTGCCTGATTCTTTAACCTTTCTGATGACAGAGACGTGATTAAAGCTGGATTCACTCCAGCACTCTGAGCATCTCAGGTCAAAGCACTTTCATCTTCTCCTCCTCATGTCTTTAGTCTCACGGAGGATGGATGGGTGAGGGATGGGTGAGGGATGGATGGGTGAGGGATGGGTGAGGGATGGATGGGTGAGGGATGGGTGAGGGATGGATGGGTGAGGGATGGGTGAGGGATGGATGGGTGAGGGATGGATGGGTGAGGGATGGGTGAGGGATGGATGGGTGAGGGATGGATGGGTGAGGGATGGGTGAGGGATGGATGGGTGAGGGATGGATGGGTGAGGGATGGGTGAGGGATGGATGGGTGAGGGATGCATGGGTGAGGGATGCAGTCTTGTTTTCTTTTGCTTTGTTCATCAGTTGTTTTAATTATGGGGTGAATGTAAATGTTGGAGTGCTCCTATTGGCTGAGTGTGTCTCAGATATGTGGAAATGAGCCCACGTAATTTACTGAGTCCCGTGGACATGAAAGGACTGGGCCTTTATTTTGAAAGGACATTGAGTATTCGTGTTTCTTTGTGAGAAACAGCACAGGTGTTGATTTATGACCCCACAGTGAGCTCTGTGACTGTCTGTGGATTTTTCACGGGTACTTTAAAAAGCAGGAGAAGCTTCAGTAGCGCTGACGTTTCCTCGCAGCCAGTGAAGCTCCGACTGGAGACGGATGTTTGTCCTTAATCGCTTTGTGTGTTTGTCTCATTAATCGATGTGATGGATCATTATTATTCATAAATATGAGCCACGCACAGAGACGAGTTATTCGTTATTATCCCTGCAGAGGAAAAACTTCTCAGCTCGAACTGATCGATAAAGCATCGGCTATGATTGATTCTCCGAGGATGAAGGATGTTCGTGCTTTGATATCATTTATGGTTTTCGGTGTTTACTGATCAGAGCAACGATGCTGTGAGTCCGTTTAATCCGTCTCCACCTGTGGTGACGTCACAGTGACCTCAGCAGCACCTTCCTGAATTTGTGCTTCGTTTATGAATCTTTGTGATAGTTTGTTGTTTATTTCCAGTTTTAAAAAAAACTGTTTTTGTTTCTTTCTTTGGTTTTTTTTTTGTCATTTTGTTTCTTTTTACAATATTTTTCTTTTTTTTCTACTTTTAACTTGTTTAGTTTTTGTCTGTTAGTTTTTTAATCATCATTTTCTGTCTTTTGGGACCATTTCAGGCCCTTTATGTGTTTTCCTTTCACCTGTTTGTTTCTTTTTGTGATCATTTTACATGTTTTTAATAACTTTGGTTTTTATGTCTCAACATTTTACAACTTTTCAGTTTTCATTTATTTTACATCCAATTTTGCACACATGACCACTTTCCCCCTTTCACGTCTCTCTGAGATCACTATTTGACTCTTTTGTGATCGTTTTGCACGTCTTCTCGGTTTATTAGTTAGTTTTTGTGCATCTGTTAGTTTGGTGTTTTCAGTTTGGGCGTCCCCTCTGTGTCTTTGGGCCCTTTTGCATCTTTTTCTAACCCCTGTGTAATCTTTGTTGTGTCTCACGTGATCTTTCTTTATTTGAGAACATTTTTTAAAAATCTATTCTTGTTTTGTTATCTTCTTCTTGCATCTTCTTTTCCGTGTAGCCAATCAGTTTAAAGTCACAGGGGTCATGTGACTCCCTGCTGCCTGTTAGTGGACGGTGAGGACCTGTTTTGCATTCAGAGACTTCTGTGCAGCACATGAGCCAGAGGTTGGGAAACATCTGTAATATTTGCTTTGAAGTTGGGCTGATTTGCAGACGTGTGGGGTGATGAGATGAAGAAGCGATAAAGCTCAGGGAGGCGATGTAAAAGGTGCAGCTTTGATAAAAACCCGTGAAACACGAGCAGATAAACCTGTGCCGCAGCTGCATAATCGGACATTAAATTCAGCTAAAAATACCTGGCGCCGTGTCTTTGAACGCCTCGCAGGGCCTCAGGCCGCCGAGCCCGCTCTGCTCACATCCTCAAGATTTATCTGATTATTTTTACAGGATTAGAAAAGTTCAAAGTTACAAACTTTCTTTTTCCTAATCTTGTTGAAAGAGTTTTGGACCACGTTTCATTCAGCTTCACTTTCACGCTCAGCTCTCTCGTCACCACACAGACCGGCACAGCGTCCTCGCCACTGCAGGAATCCTCTCGCTCTGCTCAAACTCCTCCACTCGGGCCAGTAACTCCTTCCCTGCCTGGACTCTGCGCTCTCCCACCTCACAGCATGACCTCAAACCAGCCCAGTGTCAGCTGGAGGTTGGAGAGAGGCGACGCACTCCGCCCTGCGGCCAGAAACTCCATGTTATCAACAGAATCTGTGACAAATTAAAAATACAAACAATGCCACATAAAATGAACAGAATTGATATAAAAAGCACTTTAAAGGTCAGGCTTGTGTGTTGGCAGTCTGCAGGTGCACATCGCCGTCTGCATGTTGTAGCTCTATGCTGTCACCAGGGGGCAGTGTGAGCAAATGTGGAACTACCTGTGAGCTACTTTTCGTAAAGACGCCACCTCTCCGCCGTCAGCTCATCCGCAAACATCTGAAACAGGTCACAGGACAGGGAGGTTGAAGCGATCCGGAGCTTTTCAAACTATTGGCAAAGTTTTTATCCACACAGACAGCAGAGTCTAACAGCAGGAAGCACTGTGCTCCTTCAAAATAAAAGAATGAGTATTTAGAAGAAGAAGACTTTTAGGGCTCATCTGATATTAGTGCCATGATTAATATTTCATCAGGTTATCTTCACACATATGTTACTCAATAAGTAAAAATCACCTTTCTGGGTCGATTTGGAATTTGGGGGTGGAGCTTACAGAAAATTGAATTTTATCCTAAATTTAACTTCTTCTTTCTTTTTTTTTACAGGCTTTGTGTTTTATGTTTTTAGGGCAAAAAAATAGAGCAAAGTGTGTATTGTTTATTTGAATGTAAAGAAATACAAGTTCAATAAGCTTCCACTGACAGAACACGATGAATCGCTACATTAGTGTAATTTCAATAAAAAGTCTTATTTTCTTATGATTACAGCAGGTTTTTTTAGAGAAACGTTAAACACATATTCTCGTGTCTGCAGTGGTGCTGAGAGCAGGAACAGCTGGGTGTTTTATTGGACGATATCTTCAGCAATCTTCACACATGTGGAACTATGTAGAGCGCTGGACTCGATCCTTTAGTCCATGTTGGACAGCAGTGACCTGAGGTGAACCACACAGCGCTGCGACGCTGATAACGAACAGCATCGTCACTTTAACTGAAAGAAGAAAGTGTTTGTGTGAAGTAGGGCTGCCACGATTAGTCGACTAGTCACGATTACATCGACTATCAAAATCGTCGACGACTGATTTAATAGTCGACACGTCGTTTGAAGCTTTGTAAGATCACAAAAGACGCAGGAATAAGTAGTAGGATTTAAGAGTGTAATAACGGACTGAAACAGAAGATGGCAGCACTGCATGCACAAGGATGCCAGCTGCCGTTAAACCCCGAAGAAGAAGAAGCTGTGTCCCAGAATTCATAGCGCAGCCCAGCTCAGTTTCCAACAATGGCGGCAGCTAGTTAGTTTTAATATTACTCTTATTATTCTTTTTGGGTCACAAAATAAACGTTTAGCATATTTTCAGGCGAGAATGTAGCTGTGTAAACCTCAAATATCTGCTCAGTTTATCAAGACACCACATATTTTCAAAAGTGCTCCGACGTTTTCGGAGACGTCTGTTACCCACTAGCTCGATAGCTAGCCGGGGGCTAGGCTAACTAGAGCGAGAACACCGGACTCCCGCTAATCGTTTTCAAACCCACTGCAGTCTTTCGCTACTCAGGTTAAACATGATATATAAGTCACTTAGATAACTTAAAAATGTTATTGTTTGGCTTTTTCAGTATTTTATTTGTTCCTGAGTAAATCGGTTTGGCTGAGATTAAAGTTATAGTTTTTACACAGCTGAATAAACATCAAGCAGACAGCTGATTATCAGAAGTGTGAGATGCTCGAGAATTTACTCCGGTGTCCTGTTATATTTTAGATAGCAAGGAGTTTATTAAACTTCACCGAAACAATCTGCAAGTTTCATTAAAATTTAATAAATTTAATCTTGTCTTTATTTTTAGTTAGCACATACCTTAAACACTTAAAGCTGTAAGCTAATGATAGTTATATAAGAGCAGATGCTGCTGGTGCAGGGGTCTGCAACCTTTTACACCCAAAGAGCCATTTGGACTCGGTTTCCACACAAAAGAAAACTCTGGGAGCCGCAAATACTTTTTGACATCTAAAATGAAGATAACACTGTATATATTGTTTTTTACCTTTATGCTTTGTGTGAACAACTAAGGTGTGTTGCTTATGAAATCCATGAAGTGCTACAGAGAAAATTACATTTTATTTATGTAATCAACACATTTTGAACTCTTAAAGAAATATAACAAAAGGAAAGACACCCAGCTGAACTAAAATGATCCAGCAAACAAAAACTGTTCTCAGCCACCACCCTTATATCGCCTTTGGGCAGTTGGAGCCTTGACCTGACTTTTAAAAAATAATTGGTAAAAAAGCACTATGCTGCTGAAAAATTAAAAATAGATATTTGCAAAATTCTGCCTAAATATATATTTTACCAGGTTAATGCGTGCGGCGGGGCGTGGTCTGCAGCGCTGCTGCAGGGGAGGCGGGCGCACCTGAGCCACACCCGCAATCATGCCTCGCTGCCTTTACGTCTGCGCTATCTGTGCTGTTGTGTTGTTGGTGGTGTATGTCGGGCTGTGAGGTGAAAAGCTACAGCCGGCTGTATGCGTACAGCAACCGTGTGTGAAAAGTGGTCAATAAAGAGATGCTGAAAAGCGCGTTCATGCAAACATCGTCGGGTCTGCCGTGATATGTTTACAATAAGACTTATGGTCCCGAACCTCTGCGCACAGCGTCTGCTAATCGGGGCTTTCATCTTTACGCAGGACTGTAAGCTGTCATCTGTCAGGCGTGAGCGGTGTTTGTCTTTAACATAGTTCATGGTGGAGCTGCTGACATAATGTGGATCCGAAGATCCATAATTGGCCTACGTGGGGTTGAAAGTCTCGATAAATGCACGGCGTTTCGGCGGGTACACCGGCTTCCGCGAGTGTGACGCTTATTATGAGCGATAAAAAAATAATAGAATATAATTTTATTTTTATATTTCAATATCACAATAATCTTCCAATTTAGAACTACAAGTTAAAAAAAAGAACTAAACACAAATAAAATACACTTCAGCTAAATACTAATTTATTTTCCCAAACCACGCGGAGCCGCAGTATGAGGACTAAAGAGCCGCATGCGGCTCTGGAGCCGCAGGTTGCCGACCCCTGTGCTGGTGCAATAAGCTGTAAGTTGTACGTCCAGTGGATGATGATCTGATTAGTCGACTAATCGCAAAAATAATCATTTGTGGCAGCGCTAGTGTGAAGCAGCTGCTGTTTGCAGATGAATCCATGTTCTCAGGGAGTATTTGTGTCAGTGGGACAGGAGTCGCGGACCCCCCCCCCCCCCCCCCCCCGAGAAACCCCGCCCCCTTCATTTGTCCTTCTGCAGTGACACGTTTAGGCAGTTTTTCACAGCTTCACACAGCACTGTGTTATTTATACAGCAAGTGATGATGACGCTGAGTCACTCTTCCTCTCAATCAGCTGATCACAGGATGCTGTGTGTTTCAGTCACAGAACAACAGAGCCATCTCCATGGCAATGCCCCCTGAGGCACATAGGTACTGTAGTAAAGTGTAGTAAAGTACTCTGTAGTACTTCTGTACTACAGTACCTTTTCCCCCTTCAGCACAGCTCAGACTTCTTGGACTGTCCGTTAATACAATTAACCTCACAGCAGCCATATTACTGCATCAATATTACCTGTTACACGGTCAAAGGTCCAGTTCAGGGATTCTGATCAGCTGAGGTGAAGCTGAGCAGACAGCTAGCAGCTACATCCTCCTGTGTCACCATCCAGCCGTCAGTCAAAGTTTAAGACTTTTTCAGATTTAAACAGGTGAGTTCTGAAACCCTTCTTACCTGTACAGGTGTTACAGAGGGAGAAATGATATAGAGAGCAAACAGTTTGTGTTTCAGGCTGGAAACATGATTATTTCTGCTGTAAAGTTTTAAGTCTGGTGGACTGACTCACTGCTGCCTCTGCTGGACGTCAGAGGAACTGCAGTCTTTTGTGTCTATTAAAAAACAATGCATTTCACTGGCAATCAGCCAATCACAGAGCCTCACATGCTGGTCATTTCTGGGTCATTTTCACTCGAGGATCAAAATGTAAATCACATTTCTGCATTTCACTGAATTATCGACACCTTGTGTTAAACTCCAACACGAGAACATTTCGATTCAGAGCCGGTGAAGCTGCACAACTCTTAGGAAACGCATTAACACTGATCCAGCCGACGTGTAAGCAGCCAGCAGTTGGTTTGCTTTGTGCTGCTGGTGGAGACAAACTGCTACAACTCAGGAACACGCTGAGTGGAGCTGATCGGGCCTGTTGAACCAGTGTGAACACAGAGGTGAAAAATGCATGAACTCTGAGCAGCTGGCCTGGTTTTCCATCCTGCCCCGAATGCGGCTTAATGCGCCGCAGTCATGAATCACAACAACTGAATATTGAACAGCACGAAGTGGCTCATTCATTCCAATTCAGTCCAATTAAAGTCGCTAACCCAGAGTTCACTCGCTCATCCCTGAGCTGCTCTCAGCCGTTCAGGTTAACATGTTTGTTTGCTTACTGACAAAATAAAGGGGAAAAAGTACTGTACTGTGCAAAAGTCATGAGCCGCCTTATTTATAAGTATTTTGCTTCCACTGGTGGTTAACAGGTTATCAGCGACTGGACTTTCAAAATAAAAGCACAGGGATTCTTCTCTTCCCTGGCGTTTAAAGTCGCCGTCTTCATGGTTTTTTATCCCCATCGCCTCCATCACTGATTTTCTGAACTGAGCACAGTCGTGTCCAAATTCATGGGCTGCATCCTCCTGAGGACCCGGCCTTCGCGGTCTACGTGGGCCGGGTCCTCAGAAGGTCGGGTAGGCTGGAAGTAAACGGCTGTGAAATTGGACGGTCTAGCCTTCTGACCTGCGTCACCGCTGTCTCGGTGGACTTTAATAAACTCGGCCGTCTGCTCCTTGCTATCTAAAATATAACAGGACACTGGAGGAAACTCTCGACCGTCTCACACTTCTGTTTAATCAGTTTTCTGTTTGACGTTTATTGAAAACCACCCAAAGGATTAATAAAGTTTAATCTAATGTAATAACTTTAATCTCAGCCAAACCGATTTACTCATGAACAAAGAAAACACTGAAAAAAGCCCAACAATAACATTTTTAGGTTGTCTAAGTGACTTATATATCATGCGGCTTCAGTGACCCTCGAGCTCCCGGCGAGCTATCGAGCTGGTGGGTAACAGACGTCTCCGAAAACGTCGAAGCACTTTTGCAAATATGCGATATCTTGATAAACCGAGCAGATATTTGATGTTCACACAGCTACTTTCTCACCTGAAAATATGTTAAAAGTTTATTTTGTGACCCAGAAAGATTAGTAAGAGTACTTTTAAAACTTAGTAGCGGCCGCCATTGTTGGAAACTGGAGCTTGGCTGGGCCGCGCTATGAATTCTGGGATATGGTAGGCCACGAAGGACACACCCGACCCATCCTTCAAATTCGGGGAAAAGGAGGACGCATTTGTCGGCTGCATTCGGAGGAGTCTATGAATTTGGACAGCCTTCGGCGCGTCGCTGTGACGTAATCGGTCTACAAATGCGGCCTCAGGAGGACGCAGCCCATGAATTTGGACACCCCCAGTTTCTCGTCTTTCTGGTCTCATCTGTACTCATCTGTACTCATATATGTCCATATACAAGAAGTTAATATTTCCCACTTTTAAAGGGTTAACAGTCACCATCTGGAGGTTGTAAGGCTTTGTGGTTGAATCACACCTGATGTCAGTGTGTGTGTTTGTAAAATCTGGCATTAAACTCAGTGAAGTTTAGAAACACAGCAGTTTGGGTTCATAGCTGCTACCTTAAACAGCTGTTTCCTTGGTTACCATGGTAACGTGGGCCCAGATAAGTGTGCTACAGACGAAAAAAGTATTTTTGTTGAAATATTTTAGTTTCGAAGATGTGATGAAAAATCCATCCATGAACATCAGCATGGAGTGGAGGACCTGAGCTTTCAGAGCAGGACTGGACCAGCTGATAGGACCAGCTGAGACCAGCTGAGACCAGCTGATAGGACCAGCTGATAGGACCAGCTGATAGGACCAGCTGATAACAAGTTGATAGCATTCGAATCAGGAGAAAAGTGTAAGAAGTTTCTTGATCTTTGAAACATAGTGAATGATGAGGCTGTCAGAGGTTATTGCTGCAGAAACGTGCTTGGCTGTCTCACACTTTTTATTCTTCTGCACAAACACTTTGTTTGCTCATCGCCGAGCTGAAACCTGCTACGTTACCCAGAACCCATCAGCGAGCAGAGCCTCTGAATGACATGAATTATTAACTGTAGTGTTGCAGCTGCACAGGGATCTGTGTGATGTGATTTTCATGAGCGTCTCTTTAATCTGTTGTTGGATGTCATCGCGCTGAGAGCCTCAGCAGGTGGGAGGATTCATCCGCCGCTTGACTGAGCAGCTGAAGCCGCATCCACCTGCACACCTCGCTGTGACACGTACAGAGGAGCGTCTGCAGGTCAGAGACACGAAGCCAGAACAGAGATGCGTTCCTCAAACACGCTGACACTTAACTGATTAGCTTCCATGTTCAGTCACATACTTACGCCCGTCACACCCTCACTTCATTAGTGCATCACTTCATCATGACCCTCAGCCAATGAGGACATCCACACTGTGTTTGAATCCTCCTCTGCAGCCTCACTCATCTGCTGTCATGCTTCCAGCATCTCTGCATCACATGCAAGGCGAACTTTAGTGTTGGTGTCCTGATGCAGCAGCTGCAGCAGGTTAATCAGGCAGCAGGCCGTGTTTGTTGTCTTCTACTTTATTTAAACTTTTTTTACATCCTTTAAAAATCCATAAATTAAGCTCACAGCTACATAAAGTTCTCAGGTAGCTCAAGATACGTCAAAGGTCCTCTTTAGCATCATATTAATGGTAATAATAATAAAGTTTATTTGAATAGCTCTTAGCAAAATTAGTGTTACACATACATCACTTAAAAGACTCGAGTGCCACATCAAAGGTGAAGAGGGCCATAAAAACTGCTAAACTGGAGTATAAAGACACAGTTGAAATAAAATTCACCACAGGGAACCTCCACTCAGCCTGGCAGGGCCTCAAGACCATGGCCTCTGTGAATACTGTGGTCACCACCCACCACCCAACCAGGGCAGCAACCCCTCCTCCCTCCCTGACGACCTCAATGCTTTCTACAGCAGGTTTGAGACGGACAACATCGCCCAGCTTGAGGAGTCCAGATCCTCACTGAAACCTGGCAGCTCTGCACTCACCTTCAGGA